>NW_015090862.1:16260931-16306769 GCF_001431845.1 Calidris pugnax
GGGTTTAATATTTTTCCTAGAACTTTTTTTTTTTTTTTTTTTTTTTTTTTTTTTTTTTTTTTTTTTTTTTAAAAAAAAAAAAAAAAAAAAAAAAAAAAGAAAAACTATAAAAGATTAGTCATAAAAATGGTCTAATTGGCCAGAAGTCTCTCCAGTGGCAGGGTGTTTTATTAACTGGAAGAGACATCACAGACACTATGCTGAGATAAATCTGACCCGACTTCTGCTAATGTTTTCTAAGAATGGAATAGCAGGCTGCGAGGGAATAATTTTGCTGGATTTTTCTTCACAGAAAGTGCGGGTTGATTTTTTTGCTTCCCCCTCACCTCCCTCCCTGAAATCTTTTGTGAATTAATTTTCTATTTCCTGTGATCAGGGTTTTTCTCATACCTCATTCATACCAAACATTGCATTGAAAAATGTCAAAGATTAGGACAAAGGACGAAAGAACTATGCACCTCCCATCTGGGCAGCATAAGTAATGACAGGGTCAAGATTGAAGTCCATGAATCCCTCCATTACCTCACTCTCCCACTTTCTATTTCATTTTTAAGGATGCCCTGAAATGTGAAGACTTCTTTTAATGCCTTATGAGAGTTACTGTGAGAAAGGTGATCAAAAGGACTCTGCTGGCTTGGGTGCCCTTTATCTCCGAGGAAGGTGATGCACAGCATCTGGAGATGATGGAACGCATGATTAACATTACCACAGAGAATGATTAATATCTTCTTAAAGCACCTACTTCCAGATTATCCATCATTTCATTAGAGTGAAAAAAAAGTTCTTTTTGAAAGGGGGCTGTGCCCCTGAACCATGAATAACTAACCCACCTCTTGACATGTTTACTAATTGAGTAGCAGAGTATGCTTAATATTATGTTGAACAAATAGTGGTGCCCCCTCTTTATGCAGAAACAAAAAGGTAGGAAAGGAACAAAGTGAATTTGAGACAGTAGTTTAATAAAGCAGTTAAATGATTTTCATTTCATGGAAAGTGTCTTTAAATATATTACCTAGCTTTATTTTACTTTCCTTTTTTTTTTCTTAAAACACTCTTATGTATGTCACACTAGACTCTTTTTTTTTTGAAAGGAATATTTTTCAGGATTACGTAATGCTTCAAAAAGTATATCTTTCTCTAAATTCTCTTGGAGAGCAATGCTGTTCCTGCAGTGTTGGAAGTGGGTCCTTTGGGGGTATGTAAGCACTTACATCAACTTTCCGTGTGATGGTCAGGGACCAATCCTGCAAACAAAGCAAGGAAAAGGCTTTGTGCCTTTGCTGGCTGATCTGGTGCGTGTTACACTGAGTTTACCTGGGATCTGCAGCTGGTGATTCTTGCATCTAATTGAAGAGATGATCAGGCTACTGGCAATTTGTAGAAGGAAAACCAACTGCTTGCCTTTCCCCAGCCATCCTCCTTTTTACAAGCGCCTGCATTCTTTTTGTTTTTGTTAATGGCACCGAACAGCTCTAAAGTTCAGATCAATATAGTGCTACCTTAGTGCCTTGCTCACATATATAATATCTTCTTATATTAATCCTGTTTCCAGGGAAGTGTGACAGGCAGTGGTGATGCAGAATACTAAACTGGTGATTATTAATCACTGTCTTTCAGATCAATAATCCACTGGAACTTTTCCTTTCCCCCATCCTATTTTTTTTGTCATTTTAAGTTAAACAGCAGCATTTATGTATATACTGCTCGTGTTGTGTTTGTGCGTTTAATAACATGTGTGTCCTCCCGTTCAGCATCAGCCTAATGTCTGCAGCTTTTGCAGCACCTTCTTGCTGATTGGAGACTGATTGCCCGAGGCATTTATCCCCACCCAAGGCTTTCGGGGGGACCCTGAGACACTCATTGTGGATGCAAGGCGTTAGATAATGTGGCGTTGCTGGCAATATATTGCTTGCTTGGTATTGTTGCCTGCAAACCAACAAAGGCAGGGATCACTGCCCTAAGAAATAAAGCCATCCGTAGCCCTCTGCCTTTGTTTGATTTCAGGAGCATTAGTTACATTATGGTGTGTTCAGATTCTAATGTTGGGAATTTGAGCTGTGGACAGTCTCCCCTGAGTGCTGTGACAACAGAAGCATGAAAGGATGTTTTCTCAGAATTTTAGAGGATTTCTTGAAAACGATACAGTGAGAAAACCCCACTTGACACACTCCTGACTTTTTCAGGAAATTGCAGTTGGCTGCAGGAAAAAAATGATGCTTTTTTAGGGTGGTTTTTTATGATTCTCAGTTTTCCACCTGCTTTTTTTTGCGATGTACAGGCTTTTTGGGGGGGACAAGCTAGGAGAGAAGAATGGCTTCTTGAAAGCCATGGCTGGCATGACTATTACAAGAGACAATGAACTCGAACATGCTTCTCTCCCTTTTTTCCTCCAAAGATCATGAACCCGAAACTCAGTTGTGCATGCATGAAAGTTCTATAAACATTACTTAAACAGCAGCCAAAAGACCTTTGCCAGCTCTGGCCTACTTCTCCCCTTGTTGGGGCTCAGCACTCCCACTCAGTTGACTACTTGTCCTACTCTTTGCCCTCTCTGCTCTGCTGCAATCGTCCTGGAATTTTCCTCTATGCAACTGCTGTCCAAACCAGCTGCACCCACTACATCTTCAGCAGTGGACCGAGGAGGGTATTAATCATATTTTTGAGGAGGACACTCTGCTATTTATCTCCCTGACACCTCCAGCGTTTGGGAGCCCACTGCTGCACACAGCCCATTGACTAGTAATATTACACATTACCGTGCTCCATTGCCTCTCCCTGCCCTCTTCATTGAGTGGCTGTTCAACAGTGGAGTTGTGTTTGTTCAATCAGACATAATTTATACCTTTTTTGTTCCTTCTGGAGAGCTCTTGCTGATTTTAAGTCTAAGCACTGCGTTTTCCATATAATTCTAGCTCCGACGTCACTGGAACTGAAGATGGTCAAATAGATCTGATTCCAGACTTGTTCAAACTTGTTGGTTTTAAATCACCAAATAGATGATTTAAAAACAAAGTGTCAAGGGAGATCATCTCATACTTCCTTTAAAGATCTGAGTTTTATTGCATGTCTAAGAATATATATGTCTTCTATCTCTAAAGGGAATACCTGCAACAGCACGATGTACTGTGATCCCCTGGCTATTGTCCAACATGCAAAGTCTGCAAAGGACAAGAGATTAATAATTCTGTTAATTTATAGCAAGTGGGTTTTTGTTTTCATTTTGAAAAGAAATTTATAGGAAGAGGAGTGGGTAAGGGAAGAAAGCTATTGTAAGACTAAATGACTAATCATTCATCCTGGAGTTTGTTACCCTTTCAGATTCATCAAACTGTGTAATGAGAGCAGCTAGCTTAAGATCTGCCTAATTTTACACTGTTTAGACAATGTAAAGAAACAGAAAGTGTTGTGCTCTGAGATCTTTGGGGAAAAGGATTACTCATTAGAGGACGTGGGGATTATTTCACATAGGAGAGCCTAAAATAAACTCCAAATTCCTGTCTTTGTTTAAAAAAAAAAAAAAAAAAAAAAAAAGAAATGAAAAAAAAAAAAGACATCTTTTAGTTTTTCTCCTCTGGATGAAATTTCTGAGAGCTGTAAACTGATGAAATTCCTGGAGGAGTTAAGCCAGTTTAGCCCAGTTAGGGATTTAGTCCATCAGGTCCCAGTGAATGGCCCATGGGATGAAGAGATCCTTCTGATGCTGATCATCGTAGTGTGTGATAATACTCTGTATTTCATTGTAGCTTCTGTTCTCTCCACTCCACTGGAACTGCTCTTGCCAAGGTCTCTAGTAAACTCTTCAGGGCCAAATCTCAGGGCCATTATTCCATTCATATGTTCCTTGACATTTTGGCTTCATCTGACAGATCTGATTATAATCTCTGTCTTGAAATCTTGGTTTAAAAACTCTGTCCTGGAACCAGTTTCTCCTGTTAACTTTCTGATTGCTCCTTCAATGACCTTCTCGGGACACTTTTTTTCATTTTATTTTTAACTCTTCAGGGCAGTGTCCTCTGAACTCATCTTCATCTGTATCCAAATCATTTCTATTGTAATAATAATTTTGGCTTTTATCACCTCAGCTACTTTCCTGTTGGAGATACTGCTGCACTGGCTTGCCTCAGAGCAGCCAAGACTAGACATCTGCTCATCTCTTTGACATCTCATCCCAGATGCTTTATCACCAGGCAAAATTAATGTGGGTAAAATACTTTATTACCATCTTAATCTCGTATTCAAATGTGTAACCTGAATACCATGGTAACTGCACCTTCTCTTTCCCCTTGTACTTTCTTGCTACGTCTAGAACTTGCTTCTTCCTCTCCCATAAGAACTCTCAAGTTCTGGAAATATCCACTTTTTTCCTTGTGTGTAAATTGAAGCTGAGCTGTAACCCCTCCTGAGGTGCAATTTGTGGAAGAATCTAGGTCAGTGGATGAGGTGGGCATGGAGCAGGCCCATGTGGTTGGCATACAGCCCTGTGGGAGATATGGCATATATGCAATTAAGACAGAATGCTCTGGGAATTGTGCTGCTAGCCTCTAACAAACCTCTACTGAGCATACGCAGATGGTGATTTGCAGAGGATTATAATTTGGCCACGTTTTGTTGAATATTCATGAGGACAGTGAACGATACCTCTCTGTCCCTGCATTGGCCTCTACCACATTTTGAGACAGTCCCCCAATGCACATTAGTGGAGTTTCAGTAAAAAAAAATTCTAAACCTTTCAAAACAACTGGTGTGATAGTTTGTTCTTCCTGAAGCATATTCTTAGAAATGGCTGAACCTGTTCTGTAGAAGCTTCTCAGTATTTTTCAGCATGAAGCAATAATAAACCCAACAGCTCAAACAGGTATGAAAAAGTTGTAGTCTACTGCAAGCAACCTTCACCGTGGACATACTATCACTCTTGCGTCTTTTTTTCAATATTTCTGCTCTGAATTAATTCTTAATTAGAAAGTGAGGCAGATACCTGGGGCAAAAGTAATGTGTACTTCCTCACATGAAATGTCATCTTTTTTTCAGCTCAGGTGGAAAGCTGAGAATAATTATTCAGAAAATTAAGACTCAAGGAAACATGTTTGTTGTAAGAAAGACAAAGACAAATAATGAGTTTTGCATTTTAACTGAAGTTTTGTGTTATGTTTCCTGGTCAACTAGGCTTGGAGTCAGATTCCTCTCCTGCTCTCACTGAAAGGTTTTCTATTAACTTTAAGGGCAGAAACCTTCATCTTTCTGCACTTCTGTACCCTTGATGGGGTTCATACTGACTTCACAGGTCTGGTATCAGGCTCTCTTGATTAGTGTTCACAAAGCCCAGAGACATGATTTCATAGGACTGCAAACGTTTTTAATACCTAACTTCAAAGTTAGCCCTGCTTTGAGGCAGGGGTTGGACCAGATGACCTTCCAGTATCCCTTGCAACCTGAATTAGTCTATAATTCTGTGATCGGTGTTCTAAGTGGAAGCAACTCTGATGAAAACACACATGAGATCCTAAAGGTTAAGAACAGGTATGATCCCAGTCTATCACATAGCAAAATAAAACAAGTTCATCTAAACTGTTTGGGGTCACTCAGTTACCCTGCTCAGTGAGAGGCAATAACGCTTTATAGTCTAAACTCGGTCATTGATGGTCCTCTGATCCTGCCTCAGACCCTACCTACAGGCCTGGCCAAGTAAGACATTGTTATTTGGACTACAGGTACCACAATCTTCCCTAAACAAGAATAAAATTAGCAGTTATCGTTATTCCCAGGTCTGTCGTGTATGAGTTCTTACTGTTTTTGTACAGAAACAACTAGAAGAAGGGACTATTTGTTATATTGCAGTTATTTTGTAATAGAGAGTTTCATAACACTTGATGACCATAAGACCAGTCCACAGTTTGAAATGTTCCACTACACTTGGCCTCTGATTAAAAAAAAGAAGAAGAAAAAGCAATCTAGTTCCAAACCAAAGCCCCAAAACAAACCTGAAAGCAAAGAAAGCTTTATCATAGCTAAACGTATCACAGTTGGATAACATGGAAGGTTTGCAGCTGGGCTGGGGTAGCTGTGCAGGACAGGAGACCCTGTTTCGGAATCAGAGGACAAGACAAGGAGCCTCTCTAGATTGAGATGAAGAATAAATCTCTTGACCTCTAGGCCTAATCCAGCCGATGTGAAATTCAGATCTCAGGACTAAGTAAGAGCTGATTGAGCAGAGGATGGGGCTTGTCTATTACATCCTCACTTTTTAATTAGGTCTTCTAGCTGCGTGTCCTTTGATCCTGGGCTGTACGTGACAGTAAACATATTGACAATGGGGATTACATCAGGATAAGTTTAGGCCACTGTCTTTTCCAGCTGAGTCGGGGTGGGGTTCTTCTGTGTAGGAGTTTCTCTATGCAAAAAAAGTTATTCTGGCACAATCTGAAGAGGTTTTAAACAGAGACAGTTAAGCTGAATAAAGGCTGTGCGGATAACTTTGCTTTGGCATAATGGCAACTTACTCAAAGTTCATTAAATCCATTTCTAATTAACTTTAATTCAAATTAAGCCGCTGTTGCACTGCAATAAACAAGTCCACGTAGCTTTGTGAACCAGTCTAACTCTCACTTTAAATTCTCACCTTACGTTGTGTGGTTACAGCCTTTTAGCTAGCGGAGATGAGTATTAGGCTGGAGAGTGTGACAGATGACAGCATCCATGAACAATATCAGCGTGCTGCCATCTTTAATTTTCTCCTTTCTTTTTGTGTCTAAATAAGACAACCACAGGAAAGCCTGTTTATATAGTTGTTTGCTGACAGCGTGTTGCTCTGCCAGAGTCAGTGGTTTTTAAGCGTTCTTCACACCGATGTGCTCTTGTGGAGCGTTGGGACGTGCGTGTTTCTCATAACTGGAAAGCATTCACTGCCTTCTCCTGGCTATACCTGTACTAGTAAATTAGAGGATCACATGTCCTGGTGAACTGTGAGAATGGGCCTGGACGTGTTTTTGCTCATGATGCCTGACACCCTCCAAAACCTTCTGTGGGCACGTAGGTGTGAAGTGACCCAGGGTCCATCCCTATTCCAGCCCTTGGTGGCCTCTATAGAGGGAGGGAGAGTGCAGGGATACTTTTGTTGTATCGTTCCCTACTAAACCTCAGCCTGATGAAGCTCAGAGAGAATATGGGCTAAGTCAGCTTGTAGGGAAAGGATTTATAACAGAATAATTAAGCCCAGACTAACTTCAGGGCACTTTCCTGAATGTGAACAAAAGCTTGTGGATAGCACTATAAATTGAACCCACCCACCTGAAACGCTGCCAGCAAATCTGCCAAAGCCCCTTCCTGCAGAGACAAACCTTCTCCTGCAGGTCTTGTAAATTAATTAATTATGTATCTGTTGAAACAGAGTAAAGGTTCATCAGTAGTGCTAATATTTGGAATAACAAAGTTGTTAAGTTTGCTGCAATTCAACGTTGCCTGGTACTGTTGGAGATCACAGCTGGCTCCTAACACCCTTGTTTGCGAAACTCCACACACAGAAGGACCCGGGTGTGGCTTTGGGGATGTGGTGAGGTGCGGTTTTTAATAATTATTATTTTAATAAACATTTGGACTAAAAGAATCCACCCGTAGTTTTTGAAAATAGCAGCCTTGCTACCAGCGGGTAACCAGAAATGCAGTGTTAAATGTAGAGATGAGCTGGTTGGATTTCCTTTTTTTCCCTGAAAAAAAAATAGAAAAAAGAAAAATCCCACAAGACTGTTGAACAATTACAGCTTAATTTACGAAAACACTTAAATGTATATTGCCTTGTGAGCCATTTAGTCCTATTGTCTTCAAATGGAAGCTTATTCATGTGCTTAACTCTAAACAGCAGCTTAAAGGCTTCATTGAATCAACCCCTGAGACACTAAGGAGACCTTTGTAAAAGTAACTATTGATAAACACAGGTAAAACTTGGGGAAAAAAACGCAAAGAGCAACAAATCTGCCGCTATGGATAGCATGGAAGAAATTACTTCAGAGTTTGAGCTGTCTAGGACAGCCATTAAGGTGACCACTTGGGAAGATATCAGGATGAAAGGTTCCTTAATGGTACTTAGGGTAGACACAGCATGTCGGGTCTGAGCCAGCAGATATTGGAATACTTCATTTCTGGGCACTTCAGTGACAACGATGCTGACAAAAGGAAGATAGTTCAGAAAAGAGAGAAACAAGAAGATAAGGAAACTTTAGGGAATGACTTACCAAGAATAAAAAAAAAGGTGAAATGAGTAATACAGACATATTAACTGATGTCTACCACAGACCATGAATACACCTTACTGATGCTGGAAGGGTGTAAACACCAAGGTCAAAGGAATACTCGGGGCACCAAAACTCAGTGTCATGAAAAAAAATCGAAAAAGGAAAATTGAGGTTCGCAGTCAGTGAGGTTGTGCTGAAAAATGCATAATGGCCAAATAGATGAAGGACCACAGATGTATAGGTAGCTGTGAGGATTCTGGAACAAAGTCCAAAAGGGCCAAGTTCTCCTCTCCATGGAGGAGAACTGCCTTCCTTGACGAGCAAAAAAGAGGGGGAGCAGCTGAAGGAAAGAGAAGCTTGTGTGGTGTCTTTTAATAGCCAGACCCACCAACCTGAACCCATCTCAGCCCTAATAATTTGCCAAAATGTTTTAGTGTGATCTGTGATACCATCAAGCAGCTGTTCAAAGGTGGTGGAGGAAACATTATCGTGTACCACACTTAACCCTGGCCTGAGTAGTGCAGTATTTACCTGAATTGAGAACAGAGTAGGAGAGGTGAAGGTGGTTGTCTCTTCCATACCTAATAACTCTGCACTGGGACTCTACTAACTAACACGGATCAGTAGCATTATTTTCACTAGCTTTTTATTTTAAATGTTGGTAGCACCTTTCAAGCCGTGACAGATCCCAAGGCCCACCCCTCCTGTAGCTGCAGGTAATATCCTGATGTTCCCTATGTGGTGTTGGCAGGTACTGTATATTTTAGCACATTTTGACAGGCCTCTACAGCATCTTTGAATCAATCAAGTTCTGCTAAATCTAATAAAGAATTACCATTAACTTTTAAATAACAGTAAGAAAATTGTAAAAGAAGAATGGTACCAGTCCTGCTGTCGCTGTCTTGGTTTTAGGAAGATACATGCTTTTCTGTCAGTCTCTGTATCTTCACAGGAGCTGATTTTCTTAGTCAGTCCCCTCTGTGTCTGGGAAGTATTATTATGGCTTTGCAAATAAGAAATGAGTGACAGTTTTGTTTTGAGGACATAAAAGGGGGATCTGATGACTCTGGATGCATGAATATTTTAGCCATATTTGAGGCCCACCTTGGGTCAGATTTGCAGAGATATTAAATATAGCTTCTCAGCTGTGTTGTTAGTAACGAGTAGTTCTGAAAACAGCAATATTTGAGATTGAATAATAGGAAACTGGTGTTCTCCAAACTGTGTTAAGAAGTGACTTGTCCTGGATACCTTAGGAAACCTGTAGCAGATTTGGGGATCAAACTAAGCTCTTCTAGACTACAAGTATGTATCGGTCCTAGTGAAACTTAGTAAGCCTCTCCCTTCCAGACATACACTTGTTACCTCTAAGTCCCTGTCCCTGCAATTTTATTAGTAGTAGCATGCAAGATTTCAACTTGCCTTGGGCTGCTCTAACTATGCTGCAAATCTGCTTCCAGCTGTAGCACAGATATAGTCAATGTTTCTACATATCGGGGATAATAAGAATTATTGAATGCCACTTTATTATACAGTCATGGATTTAGGAGGGGAAAGATGGGGAAGCTCACCCCTTTCTCCAGGTAGGCTCTGCAGCTGCAGGGACATGGTATCAGTTGGGTGACACTGTATGTGTGTGGATCAACCTGCCTCTGACATGATTAAGCCATAGCAGGATGCTCTCTACCCTTCTATGCTGAGGCATTTCACGTTAGTGTGATCTTCAGCCTTGAAATGTCTATATGCAAATGTTGGGAGAAGGCAGAATTACAGGTTTTGATGGTAAGGGAGGTATATTTTCTGTCTTAGTACCCACTTGGCAGTAGCAGCTCCTGACAGTAACCCAAAGAGGCATGAATGTGCTATGCTGATGAAGGAATGTAGTTGCAAACATCAGAATTCCCCGATTTCTGTGTGTGGCAGTCTGTAATCTAATGCCTTCTGGTTGGAGGGCAGCCTTTTTCTCTTTTCTTATTTGCATTTGAGGCCTGATGTGGTGTCTGCTAAGAGAAAAAGTAAGATTTCTAGTGTCTTACAGAGATGTTGAATCAAGGCTGTAGTTCGCGTATGTATGCACGTGCGTAGAAATTGCAATATGTTGTATATACACACATTATACGATCACACATATGCATTTGTATATACTGTTTACATGCATCAATGTTACGCTGTATGTGTTTTTATTATCATGGTTTGTAATCCCACCATCATTCAAAGTCTTACCAAATAGCACTGTGGGCAGCATGCCAGCTTCTTTCACATTCCTGCTAAAGTCACTTGGAATATATCTGAACGTGGCAAAACACATTTGCCAAGTTATGTGCATAAAAACATCCTTTGATCTTTCAGACTCATAAATATGTAATAAAGTACATGATTGCCCTACTGATCTGTCCTACATCAATCTTACGTCTCTCTTTTATTGATTCATCAAAATAAGATACGATCAAGGTACAAAAGAGTTAAAGAAGCTATTTATTTTAATGTTTCCTTGGAGAGCTTGCATGTTATTTTGAGTACAAATTATATATATAATATTTCATGAATGATGTTTGAAGCATTAAAAATCACCTCTGCACTTCAAGTTAACACAAAACTCTGGCAGTCAGCCATCTTTTATTTGCTTTTTTTCTTTTCTTCCTTTTTTTAAAGGAACATTGCAAGACATGGTGTCATTTTTCTATGGCCATACTTAAGGGTTTTTTCCTTCTATTTTTAAATCATGTACTCAACTGGTATTGTAATCCAACTTTGAAACGTTCAGGAAATCGTACTTTGCAATAGATTTAGTATATGGGCTGTTTGGAGCGGGTAGTGAGTCTTGTCCAAAACCAGGGATTATCCTCATTTGTACTGAGGGTAAAATGAGAGCTCTGAAGGCCCAGGGAGGTATTGTAGGAGTAATAACAGAGGTAAAAACTTGGCCTGAAAATACACGTGATAGCAAGCCTTACCTCTGCCTTGCGGTTTCTGAGACATCTTTAAACAGCACAGTTCAGTCTTTGGTTCCATCAGGTGTAAAGCCGCTGAAGCTGATAAAAGTGAAATGTATTTGGAAAGAGCAAAAATTATGCAAACCATAAATAGAGTGAGTTATGTAGTGGGTAATAAAATCTACATTTTGTTTCACCAGGGAGAAATCAGGTGGAGTCCTTAAGTGTTTGAGCTGTTATTCTTGCTTGCTGGGAGAAGAATGCACTTTTCCCCATGATGCTGCATCTACTGAGTTAAAGGACCATCTGAGTTTGCTTTGACATATTTAGTGCATCCAGCAGAGGCTGGTTTATGTCAGCCAACGCATTTTTCACAACCGCTTTATGGCGCTTACTCTTTGGCAGTGTAAAAGCATCCAGTTCTGAAAATGTACTGATAATGAATGAAATAATTTCTGAGCAAGACCTGCCAACCAGGTAGCAGGCAGTGAACTTCAACACACTTCTCTGAAGCTGTAAAATATGGAAAAAAGTGACATGGGTGCAGAAGAGTTCACCTCTTTGTCAGGTTCTCTCTTGGCCTGCCATGTGAGTTGTAGAGTCTGGGAAAGGGGAATCATTTTTATGCAGTTCTTGTCATGAATCCACCAGCAGTAACAGGCAGAAAAGACACAGATTATTGTGTGATTTTATGATAATCAAGACGCTTAGCCGACTTGGAGACTGAGACAGAAAAAAGAGGTGCCAAGTGCTTTGTGATGTTTGGCATCTCCCCTTTGAGGATCATCACACATAGAAAACATTAATTAAGTTTCAAGTCACCCGACAATAGAAAATGTTGTTACCCTTTTCCTTTCACCAGTGGGAACTGAGTCCAAGTGGTGTAATCGACAGTATGGAGCGAACCACTGGCTGAGCTGGAAAAATTATTCAGATTCCTGACTCTCGGTTCTGCGGTTTAGCCAGCAGAAAGCGTTGGCTTTTCCTCACTTCCAGTCAGCAGCAGATTATGGCTTCACATTATGCTAGAATATGCTGTCAGTACAATAACCTTTAGAGATAGCGAGCCATATGCTGATTTCAGTGACGTGGATATAACAAGAGAAGTAGTTTTGCATTAGGGAGGGAGAGCATGGCCCCTTCCCACCAGTCACACGCTGCAAAGTCCGTATGAGGATTAGATCCATCTGGATACGTTCCCTTGTCTCCCGCCCTGCTTCCCTGAAGATCAGTTGTCCTCCTTTGACCTTCTTCAGGTTCCTCAGTGGTTTCTGTTGAGGTTGCTGCAGCTTTCCTGTAGATCTTGCCAGCATCCGTCTTTGGTGCTGAGTCGCCAGTCTCGTACCTTCCCTGGCCGAGAAGGAAATCCCTTTGCTCCTCCCCACTCAGTCTCATGTATTTGCCTTGCACAGACCTGCAGGTCAATAGCTGACAAAGCCCAGCACTGAAATGGAAAGGGAGGAAACTTTCCTGAGCTTTTGTGCAAACCTGTAACCTCAGCCTGATCCCAGGTTTGTTCTGCTGCTGCTGGCCAGGTGGCAGCTGCAGTCTTAGCAGCTGGATCATACCCCATCGTTCTCTCTGATTGCTTTCATTTGAGTAACTTCTTTACTGGCACCGTTGAGCTGGGGATGCTCACTCTGTACGGCATGAATCCAGGGCAGCAGCAAGGAGGAACCGTCATGGGTCATTCACACCAATGGGAAGTGCAGTTGAAACAGTTGTCCAAGTACCTGTAGTAAGTTGAAGCAGGGATGGACATGTCGCTACTGCCCATGCCAGGGTGATAACCTAGCAAGGGTGAAACACCTCAAGAGAGTGGTGGGGTGGGGACAACCCACAGTCACTGCACCTTTCCATAGACAATGGTATGAAGTGCAGACCTTCCTGCTCTAGTGGTGGCAGGGACTTATGCGTCTAAGCCTCAGGCACATGAACTCCTGCTTTCTCCTGTTACCTGGTAGTCCCTGAGCCCCTCAGCCGCAGTGTGCATGTCCTGGCACAGCTGGAACTCTCCAAGGGCTTTTCCAGTACTCCGGTGGGCTTGGCGCCAGGCATGAGTGTGGTGAGACTCCCTACAGCCACCAGAGACACCATGTTAGGCTTTTGCCAATGATTATTGTTTTGTCTGTTCTGTGTTACTGATGCTGAATCATCATTGTTTGGTTTCCAGAAAATAGATTTGATGATTGTTCTTTCTTATCCAGTTCTCAAACCTCGTCTCCAAAGAATATTTTGGGTCAGAACATCTCTGTTGCCAGGAATGTGTAGGCAAATTGCTGTAGCCTCTGCCCGTCATCCTTTCTGTGGGAGAAGTTGGGCTTCTGGGCTTTTGTTTATTATTAATTGAACTATTGTCAGACTGTTTATGTTACAAGAAAATAGACTGGAGGATTAAAATCTATTATTATGTTTTCATTATTCAGTCAAGAAGGCAGGGAACTATTAAAGAAAATTTCTCTAAAACATTTCTGGAGTCCACACAGACAATAACCCTAACCAGAGCACGTAAACAGACATGGCAATAAGGTATTAGAATGCTTTCCATTTCTCACTCCTGTAGACATTGCAGTTTTTATTTTAATAACTGTCCAGTGTTGCTTTTTTATTTTTATTTGTTATTTTTCCTATTTATTTCACTTTTGGAAAGCATTTTTTACCAAAGAGAAAACCTGCTTCCTGAAACTTTCTTCTGCTTTCCCCAGTGTAACCATTCAGCAAGAATAATTAAAGCCAACAACTTTCATTCCTTCTGACAACCTTAAAGAACCTCACAGGTGAGACAGCAGAGTCTGGTTTAAGTACCTCAGATATGAGCCTCTGATCCTACTTTAATATTAGTCACATCTTAAAATGAAAGAGGAAATTGAAACAGGTTTTGTTTCCATAATTGTTTTTTAAAGCTAGCGTATTAAATCTTGGTGAATTATTTAGTAGGAATGATGACTCTGCACCTTTGATTTGTAGGTGAAATTTTCATTCTTAGCTGCTTTTCCCTGGCAGGATTAAATGCCAAGTTCTCAGCTCCCTATGGAATTAATAAGATCCTGTGATAGATACTGTAGGAAATGAAACCACAGTCGAGAGGAGACAATTGCTGTAAATGTTACAGGTTTGTTTTCACAGGCTTCTTTGGTAAACTTTTGCATTATACATTTTTCCAATTTTTACAAAAAATTTCTCTTTCTTTACTAGCCTCAGAAAAAGGTTGAAACACTCAAAACGCTTAGGCTGGTTGATGAAACTATTCTGATTTATATCTGCTGAAACTGGGTTGCAGGATTTGTTGTCGTGTGTGTGCTGCTGAGGCAGGTTGCTGAGAAAAGGAAAATAACATTTTCTGGTAAAGAATTTGCCGCCTTGTGGTTGAATGAATTCAATGGAGGAGCCCAGTACCTAGGTTGGGTGGTAAACCAGGAAGGTGCCTCTGCTAAATCTGGAACCGTAAATTAGGTAGTAGTTTAGGACCCACCATGGAGGCAGTGGAGCCTCTAAAAGGTCATATATTTAGCTTAGATATCAAAAACCTTTGGCATGAAAAAACTTTTACTGTGTCTCCATCCGCCGGCTACAGACATAGTCTAGATGACTAATTAAGTCTCACAGATATATAAACTTACAGAGATGGCTGAACTGTGGTTGATGAATACTATCCTTTGTGTCTGTGCTTTCCTCTAGAAAAACGAAGAGGTCAGGTAGAGAATAGCCTTTCCCTTCCTATATGAAGCACATATTTTTCTTATGTATCAAAATTTCTGATTTTCAGAGCATTTGTACATGGCAGACCTGTTACAGCTGACCCCATCTTTATGTCTTTAAGTTTCACTTCTCTGTTTGTGGCCTGAGAGAGAGAGAGGCATTGATTTGTCTGAAGCAATATCTTAAAGGTGGTCTTTTTTCTGTTCTCCTTCCTCTATTTTACATGTTCACCCCGAATGGGTTATCACCATGGGGGTGGCTTTATTAAGGAACCAGGGGCTAAGAGTTTGGAAAGGAAAAAAACGGATATGTTAAACTTAAAAAGGTACAAATACTGAGGGGAGGAAATAGTTTGCCTCCTCGCCCATCACTAAGTTTATAGGGGTGAGGGGAATAGAATAAAATTAATGGGTTGGTCCTATTCAGTTAAACATGAATTCATTTGGGCACTCTCTGCTCTGCGATGGAGCAAACGGCAGTAGAGGAAATAATTATGATATTCTTCTCCTTACTGCAACTGGGCATGAGCTAATGCAGACTTCTAAGCTGGCTTACTAATAACATGCGTTCCAAAGGGTCTGTGCATGTTTCCAATTTAGAGCTGTAAATTAGATTTTATCCTCAACTTGGCATCCATAAAAGACTTTCATGGAATACACCTGCATAAAGGTCCTTATTCATCTCTCTCATCCCTGTTTCGGGTTGCTTTTAGGCACTATAATATACTGTAGAACCAGATTTTACCTGTGGATTTACTCTGATGAGGAAATAGAATAATACTTTTTATATATAAGATTACCTTCCAGCTTTACTTCCTTTGCCAGCTTAACTGGAATTTAAACAGTTGGTGAGAAATGATGATGTTTTGACTATTTAATTTATTTGGTTGAAGTATCTTTGTTTAATCTTTTTAGGCCTTGAAAAGGGACATAAGATAGTTTTGATACAGAGGATTGGATCCATCTTTCTTGCTCCATTATTTATACCACTCTTATCACCATGGTATCAGAATGCCTTAAAGCATGTGGCATTTCTCTCTAGCTTCTCTACATGTCTGTTTTCTCCAAAATTGTTGTCATGAAAATTCTTACAGCCACGGGTCTGTAATGAGACCAACATCAGCTTGCTCTCCCTGCTGGAAAAACCCATGTATTCATATGGCAGCCTGCAGCATCGTGCTCTGTTTTCACCGGTAGAGGAGCATTGCTGTCATACAGGCTCTGAGCCGGGTGGCCCCTATATGACTGAAATCATTCCTCCAGGCAGCCTGGTAGTGTCTTGGGTGGCCCCTATGTGGCCCCTATATGACTGAAATCATTCCTCCAGGCAGCCTGGTAGTGTCTCCCTCTTCAAAGCAGGTATCCCAGTCCATCCGTGGGGCTGTTATCATTCTGTGCCTATTTCTGGTATAGCTTTCTCCTCCTGGATGCCATTGCAAACTCACTGTAATTACAGTGGCTGATGTCCCGGTGCTCATAGGAACCTGCTTTAATCACAGCCCCTGAGCTCAGGGAAACCCAAAAGCAAGCCTATTTGAGCATGTTTGGATGGTGTTGGATGTCCTGTGCTGGTCTGCTACACGAGCTGTGTCCCAGCAAAAGCAAGCAGCGTTAGGCTGCATCCCCGGGGCAGCATGGCATCATCAGCTCATTACTCTGAGCTGTGCCCATCAGATACAATCCATCTTCAGAGGAATGTTTTTTGGCTCAGGGGGTGAATTTTCTGAGATCTGTGTGTGGGTTTCAGCCACATGGCTCCTATTGACTTTAATGGGAGTCACGCTGCTAGAAACCCATGCGCTCCCCTTGGGGTTACGCTCCCCCCTGATGTGTGTGGACTGCTCCACGCATTAGCTCTAAGGGGGAGACTACACCTCTGCCCTGCCTTGTCAAGAAGAAACCAGGCCCCCTCTCCACCCTTACCCCCACCCCGTTGGCCTTGTGTATTTATGGATGAGCAACAATGGACACTCATTTCTATGGCAAGTTAGCAAGATATATACTATAAATATTACATTACAAGGTTCAGACACGGTGGTATTTTCGAACGTATCCACACTTTGCTGCAGATCAGTGTGTCGCTGAAATATTTCCTTTGAAGAATATGTTTTTGAAACACATCGTAAAAACTCTAGCATTGAGATTTCTCCATTTGCGCCATCACAATGTGTGTCAAAATGTCTTTATTAAAATAAGATATTAAAAAGTTATAGGTTTGACTTGGGGGGGGGGGGCACGGATTCTATGAGGGATTCAGAAAACGGGCAGCATAGCTTTAATTGAAGGAGACAATGTTGTCAGTATATGTGTTCCTACAGTTATAAAGCCCAGCAGTATAGTATTCATCAAGTCTGATTCCACCTGACACTTGACTGAAAGCATTTTGCACTAATTTGCTTTGTGCTTGTCTAGTAAATCTAAAAAGAATGAGTGAAGGGGTGATAGGTGGCCATTAAACAGAATAAACAGCCTCTGGCAAGTGAATGAGTTTTACAGACTTGTTGCTTTTGGGAGGGGGAGGGTGGAAGGGGAGAAGATTATAGGTCTTTGAATCAGCATGTGGCTGCCTCTATCACTCTGTAATCACAACTGTTTTCTTTGGCCTGAAGACCCATGTGCACCTCCAGAGAGGCTACTACGGTGAAGAAGGAAGCTCTGTCCCCAAACCTCTGCAGGAGAGCCCTCCAGACATATGATTCATATTCCAAGTGTGATAGAGGCCTAAATGGCAATTATTTTATCATATAAACACCAGTGAGATAGATTTCAGTCTGGACCTGATTGCTTTCCTCAGATAATCCTTTTCAAATTTTCCCCTACATAAAATATAACAGCTTTAGGGTGTTTTCAGGTCCCCACTTATGGTTCAACTTATGGTAAAAACCTTGGGCTTGTTGTCATCTTTGTCTAACTTTGCTGATAGCAGGCAGGAAATAGCTGTGTAAAGGCAGGAGGGGGTAAATAGCTGACTCTGTGGTCTGTAATTGGTTCATAGTTTTGGACTGTGAAGAATAGAAAAGAAGGCAGAGGAGGGCTGGAAGACAGCCTAACAAGGAACACATGGGCATCTGAAAACTAAACACAGCTGGACCAAGAAGTACATTTGACCGCCCGTTCCCTGCTCTCAGACTTCTTAGCATTGTTGTTGTTACTAGTGAAGAATATATAGCACCGGATTTCACGGGGGTGGATGGGAACTTCGCTGCGATAAAAGGCTAAATATCATGACTAACAAGAAATCAAAACAAAAACTTCCTTTCTCCATGTACTTATTTATTTAGTTGCTTGCTTCCTTGGGGTTCTCTTATCTTGGCAACCTCCTTGCTGCAGTTTTGCTGGAGGATGGTGGCAGCCACAGAATTTCAGGGTTTCATTCCCTGGAAGAGGACGTTCAGCTTCAGGGGATTTCTTTTTCCTTCCCCTTTTCCTTGTCCTCCCCTCCCTTGCTGCCTTCAAAACACGAGTGTGGGTAGAAACTCATGGGCTGAGAGAAGACATAACGAGCTTGGAAAAAGAGGATAGCGTGATGAAAAATTCTACCTGTCAATACAACGTCAAAGAGAGGAAGTTTTAATCCTCCCCCTCCGACCTCCCCTTGGAAGGTGGGAAGAGGGATCATACCAAGCCCAGGTCATGCACTGAAGCTGGGCAGAGGCTCTCTGTGGGATTCACAGACCGCTTCTGTGTCTGGGATAAGTCAGCTTTGTTTTGGCTGCTTCTAGGACAGGGGAAAAGCTTTTCCTCTCGGTATCCCTGAATTAAGGGCTCTCATTACTTGGACCTCATTAAAATAATCTCTCATCTGTTCTTGTGTCACGAGGAAATGGCTGTTTCCCCTGCCCCCCCTTCCTCTCCCCTGATATCTGCACAAATGTATTTTTCTTTGCTAAATTAAAAAAGATCTTGCTGCCGCAACACTTGGCTATTTACATTCTTTAAGGGGAAAAAGAAAAATATCCTTGAAAACCCTGACTGCAGAACTGCCATTAGTGTTGATTGTGTCCAGCAATGCACAGTCCACTTCAAGAAAGGCAACATCCTCTATTTTTTAAGCCAAATGTTGTGCACCGCAGCAAGAACAAACAAGAGCGACTTTCATCCTTCAAACACTGAAGCAGCTTTGCAAAGCCTGACATGAAAGGGCCTCCCTTGCTCTCTTGTCCATGTAGGCCTGGAAATGGAGCTGAAATGGCTAACAACATTGGTAATAATAGGGGCCTGCCTGGCATCAAGAGGTGAGCCGAAAGACTTCAAAAGCTGGCTTGAGCATGGCTGCAGGAGCATTTGCTCTGGGATTCAGGCTCCAACTTTTATTCTTTCCCTTTGAAGAGCTTACAATTGGGCGGAGGGTGGAAACCAAGCATTTTTGACATGAACTCTGCCATGGAAAATTATGAGAAAGACGGAGATGAAAAAGAATGTGTCCTGATTGTGCTGGGTATTTTTTTATTTTATTTTATTTTTAAAAGTCTGCAAAACAAGGGGCTAGCAGTACTATAATCATTGATCCTGAAAAGGTTCTTCAGAGATTAGTGCTATCAGTGCAATGTGAACCTCAAGGCTGAGTGGAGAGAGACCCTTTTGCACTAAAATAACACAAGCTTTTAAAGGAATAGTGTACTACTCTGCTGGGGGAAAAAAAAAAAAGAAAAAAGAAAAAAACCCCACAACACCTGTGCTTGAAAACAAACAAACAAACCAAAAAATAAATGGCAAGCTTGGCTTACCTCCAAATTTTGCAGTCACCGGAGGGTCCCAATTGTTTGAGTGTAGATCCCTCAGAGCACCCGGACTCCTGTTTGTTTTGTAAGCTAAGATTACTCTGCAGGACTTTCATGTTGGTTTTCCTGCTTATAAACACAGAATAATTTCACTGAACCTGGAGAAGCTGCTGGGGATTTACTTTAGTATGGGTAGCTATACAGATATCTGTGGAATTACTAAATATTTAAACAGGTTAGCCTTATTGTTTCATCTTTTTTCTCTTTGGCAAAGCTTCATTAGTAGCGAATATGCAACAGGCAGGTGGGCAGCGTTGTGAAAGGTCACCTGTCATTTCCTATTGCAGCACTCTTTTCTGTTGTGTCAACTTTGCTAACCTTTAATCATTGGGGCAGTAGATAGGAAAGGAGGGAAACAGAAGCTTGAAGTCTGTAGGAAAATGGGAGGGAGAGCAGATTCTTGTATGGGGACGGGATGACCACACTCAGAAGCAGACCCAGGAGACTGGACCTGGCGTAAGACTTGGAGAAGTGTGGAGTGGGAATGTGAGAAATAAAGAGCAGGCAGGAGTGGGATAAGGATGGGTTGGAAGGAAGGAGAGCAAATGGCTGGGAACATCCATGGCTTGTAAGCCACCTATAGTTGTTGTTCTCCTCAGAACCTGGAGTGGGAGCAGAGGTTTGTGCCTGCCATTGCTGCTGTAGCGTCAATAGAGATCTGCTCACTAAGTGACTCATTTGTCTGGGTTGCTGCCCTACAGAGAGAGTGCAGGCTCCTACTGCTGACACTTCCAAACTCAGGTAGTGGTACATCTGCAGGGATGGTGGGCAGTGGGGAAGGTGCCCTGCGTCTTTATACAGATGAAGAATCATTCTATAGAGAGAGGATCACTGCAGCGCCTGCACAGAGGCTGTTGAAATGAATGGAAGGAGTTTGTTGGACATTAGAGCCCTGTGTAGCTGAATGAACATTTCCTCGGCCCCTAAGCCACCCCCTCAGATGTTGTCACAAAGCCCATATCCATCTGACATTTTAAGATGAGTATTCTATATTTGGTGGCTCGCGGTCTGTATTTTTGGCACTTTCTAGTGGTCCTGAATGCTTCTTCTGAGCACAACTTGTTTTCCTTCTCTATTTGTAATCATACTTATAAGAGAACTGTGTATACACAGTACACTTACCTATTTTTCTGTAAGTGGGGAGTTGTGGAGTGGCTGCTGTACGTGATTACCTGTCAGGCACCAATTAGCGATCCATTCAGAATCTCTGAAGCTGTGATCCACAGCTAGGAGAGAGTTTGAGAACACTTGTTTTGAATTGTCCTACATGAATCTTATGCCATGTTATCTACAGCAAAATGGGATCATATCCCCATGTCTTTTAAATATCAAGACGTCCAGATATGCCTGTTTTTGAACAAACAAAACCAAGCTTATAGTGAAGCTTTTTGTGTAAAGCAGTTTCTATGACAGTATGTCTTAAAAATTAATATACTCTCATCTAAAATATGATTTGCTTTTATGTCTCATATTACAATGACACAAGTATTTCAGTTGTTAAAACAGAAAACTTAAACTGTTTGTTGCTGAGTTCTTAAATGCATTACTGACGTGAGTCTTTCAGTTACTTTTTCCAACCTCTTCTCAAAAGCAAACAGAAGCCACTTAGCATTTCTAAAGCCCGACTTGCCAGTCTTTTGCTGTTGCTGAAGTTTATGTGTAAAATCTTTGAATCAATACTGATAGTTAACTAACCAGTTCTCAAACTTTAGGGAGGGAGGAGAAGGAGAAAACAAAGTCCCTGAACTACAAGGACTACAGGCAGAAAGTAAGGCTACGGGGAGCTGCTAACACACTCTGAAAGCTGAGTGCTTAAAGCAATCAAAGATTGGGAGAGTCTAAAATAATATCTTCAATAACAATCTGTTAATTTGCAAGGACAAGGAAAAGAGCATCCCTTATATCACTAAGTATAAGAAATCTGCAAAGCACCAAAGCAAGAGGGAAACCAGCAGCAATTCCCAGGGCTCCCACCTCACTCACTAGCTGACTTGATGAGCCTCTTTGATCTGGTATTGACATCAGATCAGATCGCTTGCACTGTTTTACCCACTTGCCGAAGCCAGCTTCCCAGAAGCAAAAATGTGTGTTCCTTTCCTTGGGGTAATTTGAAACATTGACATGAAACAGACCTCTCGCTCTTCCTCCGCTATGGTCTGCCTTTCGAGTAGTTCCTTCACTAGTGTCTCCTTAAAAACACTTGGAGGTCAATGCCAGGTTTGAATTGCAGTGTTCTCATCTATTGTGAGTGATGCGATGATTAGGTATTAAGTGTATGAATACCATGAAGAGAAAAGAGAGAATATCTAAGTTCGTTTGGGAGCCTGGGATTCACAGACATCCAATTAATTTTTTTAGATATCTTGCATAATAAACATGGGCTTTATTAACTATTTTTTGCTACTCACAGAGTACTATACTACACAGAATACTCGCTGTTGGTTCAGAGATACATGGAATTTACATGACAAGAAAGAAATGGAAAGTCTCCAGTAAAATGCAACATGTGGAAAGAAGCCAACACAAAAACTTTCCTCTTCTCTCCGCAAAGGAATTTTTTTTACATTGGGAGTAAAAGTATAAGCTGAGTTAATGGCTAGCTCAAGTACCGCGTCTACACAAATGCCAAAACAGCATGGGAAATGTGCTGCTCTGTTCCCAACTGGGCATTCCAGATCTATTTGTTAAAGAGCATCTCAGGCCCTCTTACATTCCCTAGACTGTAATGTTAACCCTGTTTCTGCTCGATCCAGCAGTACTAGTCATCTTTAGATCCCAAATTTTCCCCCCACCTTACTGGCTGCCATAGTCCTTTTGTGGGGATACTGGACAAATAATTCACATGAATTATTAGTGCCCATAATTGAGCTACCCTGCGTAACTATACACGAAGAGACTTCTATTTTGAGTAGGAAGCTCAGCAAATACAGGTACTTCATGAGCCTGGGGGCAATAGGTGGACTTCTTATACTGTCCCATCTCACTTTTGGACATCAGTTGGCCAAGACTTTACTTATTTGTTGGTGTATACTTCTCTCTCATTTAGTCATCACTACCAGGGAGGAAGTATGGCTGGAAAAATAGCATGCCACTGCTTAAAAAAGTTACAGTGGCAAAAGTGCCCTCAACCAAATGATTAGTCATTAATCTTAAATACAAGTGGATTGAGTATCAGGAGATAAAAAGTCTTTGTTTGAGGTCAGGAGAAAAGGCATCCAGGTTGTTTGTGAAATATTAAAAGCTAGAGTTCACTGAGCATCTATCTTGTGCATTTTAATTATGTCTCCATGAACCTGAACTGTGGGGCCCTCAGCAAGCCCTACTCAGTTGTGCCGGCTCACAAAGTTCAAAGCTAGGTTGTAAGTCCTTTTTATTTAGCGCCTAGTGACAGCAAGTACTGTAGGTGGAGAAACGTTAAGTACCACTTAAATCTGTTCCTGTACATCTTGTTAGAAATATACTGGAGTGATACTCTGGCTCTGACTTCACTAAGATCCATTATAAAGTCCCCCTTGGCCTTTTCTAACACGTACCTGACTATGCCACTGGAGAATCCTCAGCTCTTTGAGAGGGTGAACTCTTAATTCCCCCATCCAGCACTCAGCAGTTACTGCTCAAATCCAAAATCAACATACCACAAAGTCAATGCTACCAACTATTGATTCAGAAAACCTCTGTATTCTTGACCATGTCAACCCAGAAATCAAGGGTGACGCTGGCTCAGAAACAGAAAATGTGTCTAAAAAGGGCTGCTGAGAGCACATCTCGACCAAATCGAAGTGCAACAGGTGGTGGGTTGGGTTGTGTGGACAGTGGCCTGCTGGTCTCTGTCAGGCCTTGCTCCCTTTTGGAGGTAGTTTTATCTTCACCTTCCCTGGGAGATTTGTCCAAAACTTTAGGAAACAAAATAAAATACCAAAGGTGGGCTTTTCTTGGGTGAGCCTGTCCCTAGAAAGAAAACTATCACTTTGATCAGAGTACTTGCCCAGCCTGGCTGAAGTAAATTTGCGGCTCGCTGAGACAGTCTTGGTGCACTGCTAATGCAGTGAGAGGTAGCACAAGTATTTGTTATTGCAGTGGTTATCAAAGGAGGCAATAAGGCTTTGCCACTTACTAGAAAGTGTATCTATGTAAATGGAAATGAATGCTACTGGGGTCTCTTCCCCCCGGAATGCACAGGGGAGTGAGGCACTGAAGGGTTGTTTTCATTCTGCCATTAACAGGGTAAGCCACTTTCCTTTTTCCCCATCCCTCCCCAAAAGCCGGGGCTGGAGGCGTTTGAATCTAGGCTCCTTCTTTGGGTCGGCCACGCAAAGCCGTGTGTTCCCTGCCAGCCAGGGTAGTAAATCCCACTGTTATTCCCCCGCCCTGGGCCCGGCAGAAATCCATCCCTTGTCGTCATACCAGCTGTACTTTCTCCGCGGGGAGACGGCAGTCACCCGTTTGGCGAGCAGGGGCAAGCTGTAATGTCTAGCCAGAAACATCTACCATAAACCATCGCTTCCTGTTATGACACTCATGTGTCTAAACTTATTGATTTATATAGGTCGAACTGTCTAACCTGCTTGAGTAATTTTGGAATCAGCAGGTACTAACTCATATAACAATAGGAAGCACCAAAATAAAACTTGCAGTATTAGATCTTGGAATAAATTTCAGTTTAGTTTTATTCTTTAAAAAACATCCTATATTATCCAGAAATACCTTTCCTGTTTCCATTTTTTCTTCCATTTTAAAAACGATTAGTAGTACTATTACCATCATCTTCTGACCTTGCCATAACTTTTTTTGTCTGTGTGTTTCTCTGAGTAGCAGAATAGAAATTTTAGAAACTGCAAATCTGGAACTTGGGCCACCAAGGATAAAAGGGAGAGTATTCTGATTTGATTTGTACATCTCTCTTGATAAGGGATAACTTTCTTTGTCTGGAAGCAATGCAATCTGGTTGTTAGAAAAGGGGAGACAGACCTTGGGGACCCTTCAGTTCTTTCCTAGTTCTGTCACTCGGTCAGCTTCTTTAAACCCAAATCTACCTTTTGGGATTATCAGTGGGTATAAGAACACCTAACTAGCTTGCCCACATGTTGTGAAACTTAATTCATTTATATTTCTAAAGCCCTTTCAACTTATCATACAGGAGAGCTTGTGTAAAACATTTAAGTACTGATTTGTAAGGTGTAAGGTACTTTTCCTTCCGACAAATGTTAATTTAGGGGGTACATATTTAGAGTACAGTCACATAATGGTTCTTTCTAGACAATGTTGAATTTAGAACTTCATTGTGAATAACATCTTTACACCTGTAAATAATAATACCTTGTATGCGTGAGCATATATGCGTGTGGCCATATATATATATTTATATATGCCTGTTTATATACACACACAAGCTAGAGAAGAGATAGTCTTTCCAAATAGTCTGGAAAATCTCTGGGACTCCACAGCTGGCAGTGCATTACTTTTATTTAAAGAAAACTTACGCAAAAAGCTTATGTGCAGTCAAAAACTTCCCAGCTCTAATTAATATATATATGAAGTGTAAACAGATCATGAAATATTTTTTTAGTGCTTAATACATAGAAATGTCCTGTGTTGATGCTAATGAAAAAGTAATGCCTGGTATATTTCACATTGCAGGGCCTGGGGACACAGATCCATGGAAAAGCAATTCATACCAAACTGCTTTACAAGTGCAGAAATTCTGTTAGCCTAAAGCTACAGCGCTACATAATTGTACAGGGGGAAAAAAAAAAAAGGCAGAAATACCCCAGCCCTCTTCTGCCCTGTGTTTGCAGCACAGTCATTTATTTCAGGCTCTGGTAATGGGTCATTCTCTCAAAAATGATGACACCAATATTTCAGCAGAAAGATTTTTAATCCGCCGTATCCTCAGTCTAATCTAGACAGCTCCTCGTTACCTAACTGAATAGTCTGTCATTCCAGCTGATTCTCAAGATCTGATCATTGTGAGGGAAGTTAAGGAAATGTATGAAGACCATGAAAACCCAACCCTCTACCCTGGAGAATAGTCTCTTAATTGTAATAGCCCATTTTAATCATTGTGATTGTTTAAAATATTACGAACAGAGGGAAATAAGGAAGATAATTGTGCTTCAGCAGTCACAATCTTTTGTTATCACCTAAGCTTATTGGAGATTTAGCTGTGTATAGTCCCAATACTTCCTTCACATATCAAGTGGCCTTAATTATGTGGGCAGCTAGAATCCCTCTTGAGAGAGAGGCTTGGATAGCAAAACAGCAGGTAAGAAATGCCTCTTCCTTACTTCTTTGTTTCTTCCCAGTCCCCTGTAGCTAAGGCTGCATATGTGGCTGTCTCTGTCTTTGTGACACTTTAAATGTGAAACAAGTAATTTAGTTGAAAATTTTCTGTTATTTTTTTTACATGCTTCATATGCTGGGTTAAAATCCATTAGCATATAACAAAAATCGGAGCAGATGTAGTGCAACAGATTCCTTAAGGGAGTCCATATTTTTACATATTTTGTAATAAGGAAACTGTCACTCCCAGATGGTATCTAGCTAATACTGGTGGTTTGCTTGCTGATAACATACTAAAAAATAAAATTAATTGTATTCTATTTGATGACAATGAAGCCATTATCATATATAATTCACTCTTAAAGGAAACATCCAAATGATGGTCTCCTGCAATAACTAGGCTTTCTCGGTCTCTGTGCCTGTCCCTTCTCTTCTCCTTCTATCGAAAAATTTCAGAATTTGTTGCAGCAGAAACCTCCAGCTGCAAAGTCTAACAGCCGTTCATTAGCAAAGCTGGAAACCAGTGTTAATTTGTAGAGGGAATCTGGGCCAGCAGTACCTCAATACACTTACCATAAGCTTCATCCTTTACCAGTGGTTCACAAATTGCTGTGTTTTAGATGTCACTATTATTTATTATAGCAAAAGGAAACAATTAACCTTTTCATTGATGCCACTGAACGGGACCTATTTGGTAATTGGCTTGATTAGTGCAGGAAGTATCCAGAGCTGATAGTTGGTGTGAAAATTAAAGTCAGGGCAACCCTTTGTGTCCAGAGTCTCACAAAAACACCCTACATTGGTGTGTGGAATATATTCAGTATAAAGTTAAAAACTCTCAAAATATGAAAAAGCTTTCTGAAAACAGATTTTTTTTTTTTCTGATATAAAACTATTCAACTCCTTTGGTGGAAAATTCAAGACCCGTTACTGACAGGTTGGTAACAACCTGATGAGAGGTGAATGGTTGAGGTCACAAGAGTTAAGGTTTTTGGCAAGGTTTACTGACATGAAATACCAGAATGAGGAGCTCAGAAGAACTTTCCTCTTCTCTTTCTGTCCTACCACAAAAATATCCAAGTTTTCAGGAAACCTGTGAGGTGGTTTGCTTGCTGATAACAAGCCCTTGAAGTTGAGGCAGTGTGGTAAAGAGCAATAGGGGAAAAGAGATTTTTCCTTCTCAAAGTTAACCTTGGGCAGAGAGTGTTGACCTTCCTGATACCTCCTCGGGACTACAGCACTGGTTCCCCAGGCCAAAGACAATATGTAGGTGTTGATACTGGTCTGCAGATGGGAAAACTGGAACAGAGGGGTGAAGTGACTTTTACCAAGTCACAATATCACTTAGTGCTAACACAGCAATGGAATCCATGTGTCTGAATTCCCAGTTCATTGACCTGTCCATTGAGTACTGCCTTTGCCCAAGGATAGAGTGAAGAAAGGAAGAGATTTCTTCCAGTGGTTTTGGGTAGGGGAGAGTTTACTTCCAGTGGGTTGGTGGGAAACACAAAACTAGCTTTATGAAAGAGGGGTTTTCAGGATTGACTAGTTCAAATAACTATTTGGGCAAATGTCTGACTTGATCCTAGTCTCTGAATAACTGGAAAATGGTACGATGAGGCAATACTGTCTGAAGGGTCTGAAATGTGTCTGGCTGTGTTCATTCTAGGATACTTATACTTTCTGTTTAATTTCCCTTCTGATACAAGCAAGAAGTGATTTGAAGAGGAAGAGGTGACTGCTGTTGCACTTTGAGATTTGGTAGAGAAGGACAATGTTGTAGCTATCTCTGTCACGTTGGTCAGAGGAGCTTGGGAAGTATGGGAAGTGATTTTATATGCTCTGAGGCTATTGCCTGAACTTGGGAACTAACACAGTCCCCTGTGAAACTACCTGAAGTGATTGTCAGACATTGCAGAGGAAACAGATCTCTTAACTTACATTTAATTTTTAGTAAAATCTTACTTTATTTAAAAACATCACAGATCAAGGCTTGGAAAATACAGTGTAAATTTGTAGTCCTCCATCCTCAGTTACAAGGTTCTTAAGAATCAGTAAGCATTATTTTACTTTATTTTGTCTTACTGTATTTTGCTTTCTTTTATTCTCTTTTAGAAATGAAACAACCTTGTGTATGTAACAAGAAGGTAGTGAAATTTCAATCCCTGACTGAAATTTGTCCCAGGCTTTCATCTTTCATTTCAATTCAAAAAGAGAAGAACTTTCTTCACTTCCTTCTTCTCACCGGTCTTCCTCTCCCTGGTATCTCACAAAACCTGTTCTTGTAAGGTTGCAGTCCCAAATGGCAGAAATCTCATTAAATAGCAGTTCCTATCATATCTCAGTTATTTGGTGACCAGAGCACTTTAGAAATTGTCATTGAGTATTCTGGAGTTTGGATAACAGATTTTCTCCAAAATAATTTACTCTGATTTGAATGCTCTGAACTCACCTTGTAAGCCTTCACCAGTATCAGGGATTGCCTCTTTGCCTTTTTTCTAAAGCATTAAATACTAGACAACTATAATACTTTATTTAGCATGACTTGCATTCGATCTTTAAATATCCCTTGAATAATAGAATATTTGCATCTTCAAACTTGACTATTGTATGTTATCTGACATTATGAGATGTACATACAGAAGACACATGCCACAAAAAGCAACATTGCCTTTATGTTTTTGGGTTAATTCATACCTTTTCTCTCTCAGCCTTCCTCATTAAGACATCACAGCTGATGTGTTTTCTCCTCTGTGTTTTAATGCCTGAGCAGAAGATGTATTTTATTCATGATTTGGTAGGAAATGTGTCTGGTGGGAAGGAATTTGGACACCATTAAAGCAACCTGAAATTCCATCGTGGATGCTGGGAGGGAGCTCTTTCTCTTAGCCATATAAAGCATCTGCTTAAATTCTCAAGTGTGGAATGTGCAGACTTGTTAGGCAAGATTTTAACAGACTGTTTGGCACTGAGTGTAATTTTCCCAAAGACCTGGCAGTGGAAATAGTTTAAATAATAGTTTGTCAAATACTCATCAAGAGAAATGCTAATTGATGCCTGCTCTGAATCAAGCTCTGCACAATACCGGAAAGGGAACGGGCATTTCCTGTTTCTTTCTTACTCAATGAAAAGAGATGCTTCCCAAGGGACTGCTAATGTTAGGTTAGATATATCCCACTTATAGGACTATTCTGTAATGTGGATTAGTTCATAGCAAGTATATATGAAGCACACTTTATTAATAAAGTATTTTACTGAGTTATGTGTGGCTTCACAAGCCTATAGTATATTCTTAGTACCAGCATTCCTAGATGTCCTTTTAGCAAATGCTGGTTTGAACCCATCACTGACATCTGTATTGTACTGTCTTTCTTTCCTTTGTTCCTTGAAGTTTCTGGGTTCAGTGTAGCTCTTTGAACCAGTGGTGGGGACATGAGGAGAAAGACTGTGGGACTGGAATGCCAGCTGGCTGTAGTGCTACAGCAGCATTGCAGGGCCGTTGGGTGAAGTGAATCTGAACTTTTGCAATAAATATTAAGGAGCCCGAGACTTTGAATGGATTTGGAATCTGAAACTAGAAACCAGATCTAAATGTCAGAGCGGGTCCCTATCTGCAGACTAAACTGAACTGAATGTTCAGACCCCAGCTTTGGCAAAGAAACCAAAGTCATAAATCCAAGCCTGCTTTTTGTATTTCAGACCCTCTTGTAATTCTAATCATAGTTTGCACTTTCACAGTCTCCAATATTTTAGAAATTTTGAAATGATTTATCTGATGAATCATGCTTCCCAGTTGGACTCACATGAACAAGTTGCTGGAAATACCACCCAAAAGCAGGGGCAGGAATGGGCTGTGGCTGGATTTGCGCTCTCCTTGTAGCTGTGTATGGATACTGAGGCTGTAAGCTTTTATCTGTATCTCTGCAACTCTTCCAATCCAATCTCTGTGTCAGTAGCCCCAGCTCCACAGCTTGGATTCCCATAACATCCTAGGTGTGGGTGTCTTGCGTGTCTTCACGTTGACTCACTCCTCAGTTCTAGCCAGAAAGCTTTGCTAAAGAACATGACAAGGTGGTGGATGCTCTTGGTGCAACAAAGTCAGGCTTTGCTTTGCCATTGAGTGGCTACCACAATATTAAGAGTTTTAAAAGAGTTGCCTGAGGCTCTCGGGGGAGCGAGGGGCAGAGCTGAGACTGAAACACGGAACTGCTGAATCTCCGTGTTCCTCTGAGGAGCCATGTGCCTTTATGTTCATAGAGAATAGGATTATTTAGCATCAAAGGTACCAGTAGCAGATACAGGGCATCTTCATTCATCATGAATAATGCCGTCAGTGAGAAATAATAGTATTCCTTAGTATTGATGATAATATATTGAGCGCTAGTGAAGCCTTCTGCTAAGAGAGTTATCTAGTGAAGTGAAGTGAATTATGGAATTTTACTACCTGAGTACAAGGACTGATATAAATGATCAGCTCCGTGGCAATGAATTGGTTTAAAAAGGCTTCATAAGAACTTGCCTAATGCTCATAAATTAACATTAAATATGAGATGGGTTATCTAATCACACGCTTTCAGGCAAATTCCTTTTTAATATGTATGTACACTGCTGCTGGAAATACAGAAGATATATCAGAGGAGATATTTCCTGCCATAAATGGTTACATTTGATAACTCCATATTATTTTCATAGTTTTTGTCAGTTACAGATTTTTTTTACTTTACCATCAAAATTTCTACACAGAATCCATGTTTAAATAACATTTAGTGACAACTTTAACCCTATATACGCCTGTGGTTTCAAACTAAGGCTGGAATTCCATTATTCCTTTGCCATGAAAGTGAGTTCATTTGTTTCTAGTAAAAGTGGGCTTGAGTCACTGAGCTGCTGCGTATCTTCTGCAAACTGCTGAGGCTCAGGAACATCCCAGGGCATATCCATTGCAGCTTTTGGGGTATGTGGTAACCCATGCCCTGATGGCCACCTGCCAAAAATACAGGTGGCAAAACTTGGGGATTTCACCAAAAGCTGTTCTAGTGCATTTAATGAAAAAAAGAGTAAAAGGCTGAAAACGCAAATATCTTGCTTTTCTGTCCCCCGGACTCACTGGGTAAGGGAACAATGGTAAAATAGGTTCAATGTGATTTTTCTCCTGTAGCCTATACCACTGCCTTCTGGCCAGCACCACAGCGAAAAACTCCAGCTCAGTTCAGTGTTTTGAACTCTAAACAGTGATGTTTACTCTACTTCATGGTGTTTGTGATTCAAACGATTCCCTTCTCAACCTGAGAGAGGAGATACACAGTAGAAAACTGCTTCCACCTGTTGGAGTGACTTGCATTTTAAGCAGGGTTGACTGTGGAGCACCATTTGGAAATAGTTTGTAAAATGCTTGAATCCTCTGGGGGTGGTTGCGTTATACACCTTGTAGTTGCTGAGCATTTCAGGACTTAAACTTTATCTCTAAGTTAATCAACTGGGGATCAAGCAAGAGGACTGGATAACAGTTTTACTAATCAAAACAATTTTCTGAATGCTCTTGAGTTCCAAGGAGTTTTCCCTGCCATCTGAAAACACAGTGAGAGGACACCGAGAACAGAATTATAAAACAAGCTCTTTAAATCATGTTGTACTTGGAGTTTGATTTCCTAGACTTTACAGTGAGTAATAATAAACTAATTATGATTAAACTGATAAGAAGGACTCTAAGAGTCAGCCAGGAAAGTCTTTCATAAATAACCAGTAAGGAATGCTTGGTCTCACAGTTGACATGGATCAGAAATGCTTGGTTTTGCCTTTTCAGACTCAGTTCTTATAAAAGAACCCTGAACAAAACCAACCACAAACCAGTGGAATAAAATATATATTGTTATTATTAAGTAAGTCCCATTTTATCTTAAATCATATGACATCTTTCTGACCCCAAAGAACTGGCTCCCAGTCATGTTGAAGCAGCACTATTACTGTTGCTGTTATGTAGTGAAATTTGGATCCAGACTTAGACATCCTGAGAGAGCAAATAGTTTGGGTCTGGGTTTCTGTGTTTGGCCTATTTTGAATAGTATTTGGGTTTCACAGTTATAACTGGGCAGCATTTATTCGGCTTAATACATGAACATTTCTTCCCAATAGGTTAGGTCAGCTGTGAGGTTTAATCAGTGTTCAGATTTCGGACATGCTGCTCAAGGGCATATAATCTGAGCAAATAAACAGCCAAGGAAATGACTGTGTACAACAGAGATGATGTAGGATTGCAGGGGATCATTTCCACTCAGGTGTTTATGGTGGTAGTGTCTTTTCATGGCAGATAAGAGATGACATTCAGTATTACACTCTGTGTTGCACCAATATGTATAAAATAAACAGTTATTGTTGTTTCCTCTTTGGAGCACTTGTCTAAAGGACTGAACTGAATATGTTTGCTCCTTTTTGAAGCATGCAGCTACTTCCCACTAACATTTCAAAGATTTAGTGTCTTTTATAAAAGGAGCATGTTTTCAGCTCTTTCCTTTACTTTGCTTTCATACTGATCCTGCCTCTGGGTAGTCCTAGTCCTATTCCAGATCTTTTTCCTACAGTTATAGCTACAAATTAAGTCCTCTGATTTCCACTAGCACAGTGTGACAAAAACAGTCTTGGGGACCAGAATCTTCTTTTTCCCATGCTGTCCTATATCCATAATTGACAGCATTTTGGAGAAAAAAGGGCATTCAGCCAAGGAATGAAACTTAGAGGAGACCATATCAGCCTCAAAGATTTATTTATTTAATTAAGTCATCATCAGGATGGAAAAATACTCTCAGTTGCCAGAGAGAAATGTTCCATGCTCAGGGAGGGTCAAAGGTCATGCTTGCAAGTTATATGTTACCAGGACTTGAACAAGAAGCTTCACAAAATATTGCCCTTTGGTCTAGAGTAAACCGTTTATGCTATGGGTGCATTGGCTGGCAAGGAGGAGAGGGAGAAGGGGTGGGAAATGTGCTTGTTTGCTCTGCCACGAGAGTGGTCATGCCTTAGAAGCAGACGTACTTGGCAGCTGTTTTAATGTTGAGTGGCATGACCGGACATACTTCTACAGCAAGGCTGAAAAACGTAGGGGGATAGGAGTGAACGGGACCACTTCAGACAAAGAGACCAGCCTTCAGCTACATGATCCATAGTGTCCTTCAGAAATGGCTCAGTTACCTCTGTACAACTTGCCCCTATTGCCAAAGGAGCAACTAGGCAGTCTGAGAATTAAAAACTCCAGCCATCTCATACAGCTGGAGAAATTTCTGCCACTGCTCCACCACCAATGGTCCAAAAAAGCTCCCAAATCCCTTTATCAGCGAAGCTCCAAGAGGGCTGGAGTGTGAGCTTTGAAGTCTGTGCAGCCAGAGAGTCAGCCCTGCACCAGCAGGCTACTTCTGTGAGTTGGCTCTTCATCTGCTACAAATTGGCCTCGTTCTTCTGATCTGGCCCTGTACTAAACATTGCTGCTGTACAATGTTTGCTGTAATTTTAGATAGGACTGAACATTTTTAAGAAAGATTTGGGAAGTAGAGCTTGCCTTAGACGACTTCTGGTAAATAGCTCATATTTGCTGCTCTTCCCCAGTGGGAATGCTTATGAAATTTAGAGACAAAAAATCCTCTGGCAGGAGCAATTTAGCAAAGGCAGGGTATATTTTAGTGAGGCCTCTCAACTTTCCAGTCAGTTTGGTTGTTGATTTTTAAATAAGTGTTGCAAGGATCACTCTCGGCTTTTTAATGCTCATCTGATTGGCTTCATTTGTCTCTCTGAGGGGTGTATTGCTGCAATATTTTCCTGTTCTAGGATGTCACCAATTTCTCATGCAAATTACCCTTGTTAATCATCTCTCAGGACAGCCATGCAGTCCTTTAGCTACATTTTCTTTGCTCAATGAAACAAGTCAAGTGCATTCAAAACATATTGGAGTTTTTCAATAATCAATTCAGGCATCCTTGCCCAGCTAGCAATGAAGAGGCACCAATGGGCAGAGCTGACAAAAGCTAGAAGAGAGCAGCAGACCATTAGTCTCCATGACCAATTCCTGGGAAAAGGGATTTCTTAAACTTTCTGTGCTGCAAGAGTTTCTTATCTCAATGACCCATGTGGAATTAGTCTCCATTTGTCTGTGGTAGAGCTCTCTTCTCACAGAAGCATGAATGGGGCTGACAAATATCTCCCCAGCAGTTACAGCTCATTGGGTTGTTGGAAAAAAAGTAGCTTGTGCAAGTAGAGAGATCTGTTGAACGCAGTGGGAGAATCTTTTGGTTTTCAAAGGGGACATGGCAGTCTCTGATTCTTCAAAATTTGTTTCTTCAAAAGCTCATCCTCCTGCAACTCATTCTTATGAGTTCCTTTTTCAATCAGCTCTGGAATGCGGAAATCCAGCTGAAAAGACGCTTTTGGATTCTTCCAGAATACAACAAATAGATAACTGAAATTTTCTATAAATTATCAACGATGTAGATTGTTGTCTTGCTTGAAAACCAAGAGAATTGGCTTCAAAATTTGCTATTTTCACCCAGCCCCAGTTCTGGTGATCTTCCCAGACACTGACCTTTTTTTTTTTTTTTTTCCAAAAAATATTGCTTTATATTCTCTCTGGTCCTAGCCAAAGTCATTACTTTCCTCTTTGTCATACTGCGACTCGATAGCATTGTAATTATTTCTGACATATGGTATCATCTATCCACCTCTTCTTCCAATATGTCCAAATAAAAGAGGAATACCACTGCAGCCACTAGACTGTAGTTTCCATTAGTTAATACCACATCGTGGCTCTCCATTCATGGGGGAGCATGGACCTAAATTTCGTGTGCAGGGTGATGTGCTGTGCTTGGAGACCTGGAGTTTTGCTCTCTTATTTCAGCTCCTTCAGAACTGGAAATTACAGCTCCAGTTTACTTCTCTAGTTTTGTGGCAGAAGGCCAAGGATTCTATCTGAGAGCTTTTCCTTTACCTTCATTAACCCCCAAATGTTGCTGTGTTCAAAACATCCATAGAGGGTGTATTTATCATTCATTTTCTGTTCATGTTGATGTGGGAAAACACGTGCAATCAATATTGAATCTCTTTCAAAACAACTTGAAATGGGAATACATATTGGTCTAATCTAAAACTAATCATGATGATAAATGATGAAAAATATGCCAAAAAGTGGAAATCCTGTTTTTAGAAGTTCTTTAGTTATGGATATGCATACGTATCTGCATGTATATCTATTGTTTAACAAGAAATCAGATCTCAAGTCAGAATTAAATTAGAAAGGGAAAAATTGCCCTTAATATTTAAGTTTGTGCTCATATCTAAACCTTGCATGTCTAGTTTTATGCATTTGCCATCTATTTAAATGTAACCTGGTCATATATTTTATTTATCCATATAAAAAATGACCACGAGTGCACGTTAAAAAAACAAAAAGGTAGATTCAGCCATGTTAATCTCTCTTCCACGGGTATTTCCTTATGCACAATAGAACTGTAAGGCAATATAAGCTGTGAAATATAACTGTCCTTCCGTATATTTATGGCGTTCCAACTAGTTTGCTATCCTCCTTTCAGACTGAAAGTCAACACCATTGAGTTATTGGAGAAGTGAGTGCCATTAAAGGTAATTTAGACTGGGGTTTGGTGAACAGCTTAACTCAGTATAAACGAACCCAAGAAGTCTTTCCCCCAGTCCATACCCTGTCTCCCAGTAGCCCTGGGTGAACACTTCTGCAGCCACCCAGAGAGTCAGACCAAGGAGCAGATCCCACTGAAAACTAACCTTTCAGACCAAAGCATTTCTTTTCTCAGCAGTTTTCTGGCAGAGCAGAAGTGAGTGGCCAAGGACTGGAGAAGGAGAGGGAATCATTGCCATCTGAAACCAGGCTGACCAGTACTCAGGAGTTAGTGGTTCTGGTATCTCTAGAAACTCACTGGGGAGAAGCAGTAGTTTCTAATGTGCCTCCATGGTGAAAATATTTCTGGGCACTGCAGGAAGTGGAATGCTTTGGGCCATGAATAGTTTGTTTTAAAAAGTGGCTTTTTGGGGAAGAATTAAATTTTCATAGTAACTGATGTTTTGGATTCTCACACAGAAAAGGGCCTCTTCTGTATTTTAAAATACATCCAGAAAGATGATCTCTGTAAGAAGTGAATTTGCTGATAGCTATTTCTGAGGCTTGCAATAGGGGTTTTTGTCCCAAATAAGATGAAAAATCAGGAGGGCTTCTAAAATATAAGCTGGTTCAGTTCTGTATGTTTTGAAAGGGTAACTTCAACAATTGATTTAAGTTTGGCTTCTTATGGCGCGTCAAGTCAAACAGCTCTACGTGGCGTTGCCTCATTAGGTCAGCACTACCAGCCACCATGACCATGCAGCTGGCTCCTGTGATATTATTAAAGAAATTATAAATACTTGCACACACGCTTGTAGCATCAGTCCCCAAATGAAGACTTAAGATCACCGAGTTGTTTTGGGGTGGTGTAGAATCAGTAACATGGGTTATAGTAACAACATGGTGAGTTAATTTAGGTCTATAAATATCCCGGTTTTCTGTTATGGTTTTAATCCGTATTAAATTGAATTATTTTAGTTCACATGTGCATATGTTCCAGTATATAGTTTATTTCTGCATACATAGGCTTGTAAGACTATAACATATTTTGCAAAAGTCTTCTAAGACAGAAATAGTGTTAGTAGAAATCCTTGTGTGGGAAAACACACAGACACCAACACACACTCGGTCTTTAGTATTTCCCTGTGCATTTTTACAAACAATGGCAAACCATTTGCGGTGTTCTCTTGTGTGTTTTTTTTTTAACAGCACGAATTTTTTTTTTGCATTTCTGAGAAGAATTTAAACCATCTTTTTGCTTTCTATACTTATTTTGATGGTTTTGCATATTACTTTTTATCTAAACTCAATATTTGAACGCACACTTATCACACGCCTGTTTTCTTTGTTGCTTGTAATTACTGAATAAGTCAGAATCACAGCCGAGGACGTCTGTGTGGTATTACATCTGGAGTAGTGTACTATAGCAACACTGCGCTTTGCAGAGCTTCCACTCTCATAGATTTGATCTTAATGATGGGCTACACTTTCATCTTTAAAAAAAATCATTTTCCGCAACTCACTGCTTTTTATACCTCAGCTAGAAAATGCTGTTTATTGTTCAGTTTCTCTTGTATACAGTGTTTGTATCTATAATTGAAACTTAAAAGCTAAGAGCTCAAATAATTCAATCAGAAAGCATATTGTTTTTACTGTACTCAGTTTGAATTCAAACGATCACATTATTGTGATGTTATAATATCATAATGTATTTATTTTTCCTTGCATAGTCATAGAAGGCAGCATCTCTTTCTGGAAAAAAAAAAAGAAAAGCAAAGGAGGAGGGAAATAAATAAATAAAAAAAGCCGAGCTTTATCCATGCTGGGGTCCTCTGGTCTAACTTAAGCAAATGAGATATCTTGTCCCCTCCAGCAAGCGCCTGGTCTGTTGCTAAGACTCTTTCTATCAGTGCGGCTGCATGCACTGAAACTGCCCCTAAGGCTGAGTGTGATCATGTCGGGGAGGAAACGCATCACCTCCTCATTTGAAGGCACCTCAGTTACTGAGTGTGTCACTGATACTACGCTCTTGGCTGTTAGATGTCAGCTCAGGAAGGTAGAGAGAGAAAGCAGCCCTGCTTTCTCTACTACAAAATGCCTTGTGGAATTACAAAGAGAGAATAGCTCCATGCAAGCTCCATTGATGTCTCTGGACACCTTTTCACCTCAGAATTAGCTGGTTTGCCATAGAACAAATCGAGGTTCGTACATTTTGTGTTTAGTGGAAATTTTTATGGATGTAAAAGATGACTGAAAAAAACCCCAGTATTTTAATTAAATTATTGACTAAGATTCTCTGAATGATTTGTATCAATGCAAACAAGAGCATTGAAAACAGAATGGATAAAGTGCAATATCTTATGCAAGTACTGCATATTTTCTCTCAACTGAATTGCACAACAATTTTTTTAAATTGATAAAAGATTTCACAGAGCATCATGTGATTTTTGGCTTAATATGGCTGAAGCAATTGGTAAGAGTTACCAATAACATGGAAAGGATCCAATTTTTTCTTTATTGTTATAGTTGGATAAATCATTATATAGAAACACCTACTCCTAGATAGTGCTGTACCGGTGGAAGTAGGCCCAGGAAGAAAAATTGTCCTTCCTCCCAGACCTGTGAATCTGAAATTTTCTTATTTATATAGATTTTCATGATGTCCTTAGCATAATTTCAGCACAAACGAAGGGCTTAGCCAGACTCCCATGGTGTGTCCTCCGGGTACTGAACAGCTTAACATCTTTTTCTCTGCTTACCAAGCTTAACGCCTGTAAATCAACCACTCCATTATACAATAATTCCCCTTATTCTTAATTCAAAATAACAAAGTTAGCAGCAGAATGTGGATAATGAGAAACAATATACTTTTGGCCTGTACATGATCCTCATTCATTATCTTTTCTTCTTTCCATTTTTTTCGGGAAATAAAAACCCCTTTTATTTGCAAATCCATCCATACCACTTTATAAGGCACGTTATTAGGAAATAACATGATTTATTGAACTGAGGAATTTCACTAAGGTCTAAATTACATAGTCTGCTAAGAAACTCTTTTTTTCATGATCAGATCTGATCATGGGGGTAACACCAGGAGCGCCCCCCCTGACCCCCACCAAGAAAATATGCAGTAATGAACTTGCAGAAAGCTTTCGCTCCCGCCTATCACTGATGATGGTTTCCCCTTCTCTTACCTCAAACATTGCCCAAATGGGGATGTACGAGCATCTCCCAACTGGCTGTCTTGTGAGGTAAAATGAAGAAAGCCTTAAACTTCACAATTGCCAATAATGAGCAATCATTACTCAAATTACACCAAGCACTGATTAGGTTTAAAGTAATGAAGAAAACAACACGATCAATCATCATCAACCCAAAAGAAGTCAATCTGTGCTAGAGATACAGCAAGATCTTAGTGGAGGGCTCCATCTACAGGGTTTGGGAGATGAGAGAGAAAATCCTTCACATCAATACATTTGAAAAAGATTCCCCATGCTCCTCACTTTGCTCAGATTTTTCTTACCAGTCTCCAAAAGCCACACATGTAAGGATTTTTTTTCCCCTTTCCTTAGCTGCACACATGTAAGGATTTTTTTTCCCCTTTTCTTAGCTGCACAAAAATAAAAAGGGCCTTATCAAAAAATTAAGGTAGGAAAACTTTTTGGAAGGAGATTTTGCTGCTGTTCGACTGGAATGCCTGTTTAAAAAGAAAAAAAAATCATCAGAGTTAAATACCTGACATCTATCAAATAGTAAAATTATACTGAAAGCTCTGACTGTGTGAACAGCACCAATGGAAGCTGAGGTTTTTAATGCAATTTGTATTAATAGGTTCTAGCCACAGAAATAACACAGGAAAAGCACAAATTGCACGGGAAATTCCCATTTGTCAATATTCATCAGCTGCTAAATAGAAAAAGCTTATTTTGAAAATCAAGAGGAAATTCATCCAGCACCACATTTCTTAGGCACAGAATAAGATTCTGATAGCAGCTACAGACTGGCTCTAGTTCGAAAGGACCATTGTATTTTAAAAATAAGAAAAAAAAAGGATGGGGGTAGGTATGTTACTATTCTGTGCACAGGTATTGTATATGTAAACTTTAAGCTGTGCCTATGAATAATGTTAATATATTCCTTTTATAAAAGACTTATAAAGACAGTATTATTCTTTAGGAATAATTTCAATTGAAATATATACTCTGCCCATGTGCTGGAGACATTACATAACAATTATTTTAAAAGGAAGTTAAGCATAGGAAAATACAAAATTAACATTCCAATTCAAAGTCTGCTGAATGTAACACAAGTTTCTCTGTTGACATAATTCACTTTTGGATAATCATTAGAAATAATGAGATTCAAATGAAAGACTAGTAAAAATAGGTATGACTGAAGGGAAATAAAAAATAATACACAGACGTTCTGGTATCGGTTTACATTATAAAGTCCTTGTGGAGCAGTCCTGAAAATGTTAAGGGAAAATATATAACTCCTCATACTTCTGCTTTGAGCCATTCAGTACCACGTGGCAGAGGATGGTCTCTCTCCTACAGCTCTGTAAGTGGATTGAGATAATCTATAGGAAGAATGTCATCTCAGTAAAATTTCACAGTTGTTTGGAGTAATTTTTATTAAAACATTGATCAACACCCTATATCAACAATAAATTTAGTGTAGCTTATGTAGCGTGCTTAATGTTTGGTGATAATCAGGAAATTATGAGGTAGTCAAGGAATTTTCATACTGATTTTTTTAAGACAAACTTAAAATATAAGCAAGTGGCTAAATGGCTGGCTGAGTTACAGATGAATCTGAATGCTTGCTTTTAAATAAAACACTGTGAGGAGTTTTGCAAGGATAAAAAGCGGTTTGGGAGTTCAAGTATTTGTGGAAATCATTTGGAAGTAGTTGAATATTTTGAGATTCTTTTGTCTTTACTCCTGATAGCCCCAATCCTGAAATAAATAGTCATCGTGCAAGTAATTGTGTCGTGCGCTTACGAACTGCCATGGGTAATGTGGCCCCATAAAAATTACATGGCAAAAAAGTCTTTTTTAAGAAAAAAAATAGGGTTTTTATTAAAATTTTGATTTACTTAAATGAGTCTTCAATAATATTGGTTAACTTTTCCCCCTTCTACCTTGCAATTGTGAAAAAATGACATCTGTACCAACGTGCTTGAAACTTCATCTATGTTCTTCAGTTTTAGTTTTTCATACAGTTTCTCCATTTCTAAGTGTGTTGAAATAATATTTTCTTGCAATACCACTGCTAATTTAATGCAAACATTGAATCTGCTCGTTAAAAAAAAAAACCCAACCAACCAAACAAAAAAAAACAAACCAAGAAACAAAATCTTTCTGGAATAAGCTGACAGCTATAAGTATGTTTTGCAAAGTTTTTACATTATACTTCTTTAAAACATATTTGGATTGTCCATCCTTGACAACAATAATAAACTATTTCCATGGAAACTCAGGGGAGAAAACAGTGGAAATCTCATCAGCAGAGCAGAGCAGGTAGCAACGCTGACTACAGAAGGAATGACTTGTCAGCACAAGGTAAAGCAAGTCAGTTGTTAAGGTATTAAAACGAAAACAAATCCTTTGGTTCTGATTGATTGTTTTCATAGAATCACGGAATCACATGGGGTTGGAAGGGACCTCTGGAGATCATCTAGTCCAACCCCCCTGCCAAAACAGGTCCACCTAAGGCAGGTTGCACAGGAACATACCCAGGTTGGTTTGGAATGTCTCCAGAGAAGGAGACTCCACCACCTCCCTGGGCAGCCTCTTCCAGAGCTCTGCCACCCTCAAAGGAAAGAAGTTCCTCCTCATGTTTCCTCTTGTCCTGTCACTGGGCACCACTGAAAAAAGATCGGCTCCATCCTCTTGACACCCTCTCTTTAAGTATTTATAAGCATTGATCAGTTCCCCCCTCAGTCTTCTGGATTGATTCTGCAAGCTTATCTGGCACAGAGACTTCAAGAGAGGGACCTTGCCCCAACATATTTTCCAGTAGCAATAGACCCCAGGTATTTATGGATCTCTGTGGGAAGAAAATGTGGACTTGATAGTGCCATTCATGCTTTGCATCTTCTGCAGACCCACTGGGGACCATCCTGCTCTTCTTAGATCTCAAATCCTTCTCCTCTAGGAAAAGGCAAGAAAGTGGTCTTGGGTCCAGACTTCTGCTCCCTGTTGTAAGAGGTCCCTTAAATGTGAAACTGTGGTAGCAGAGATCATCATCAGGTAACAGATCATCTCAGAAAGTACCTGTTCTGAGAGCCAGCCTTGTCTCCCTTCCACGGGGAGCATGAAAAGGAAGCTCCCTCAGCCTTTCAGGCTGGAGGAAATCTAGATGAGAAGTATAGAAGAAAACTGTATGTAGGGAAACTGCTAGTAGTGAGCTCCAGGCGTTGTATTCTGTCAGGAATATATGGAGCATGGGAATACAGAGCTAAAGTTGTGGGCAGTGGACTGGGAATTGCAAAAGAGCCAGCTGGGAATTTCTGAGAAAACACTTGTTACTGAAAACAGCCCAGACTGTACCTGTTAGTGAAGGCAACATCAGGTTCCACAAAACTGTTTTCATTAATATCTCTCAGGTTTTGGACAAGAATGCTCGGTCAAATCCAGGGTGCGGTGGGTGGGAGCAGAAGAAAAAAAGTGAGCGTGATCTACTTTCATGAGTAATTATTTAGAAAAAGTATGACAGTACAGGAGCTTGACGGCTTTCTACTCTGGTGCCTAAAGTAATTTATTTTAGACATAGGAGACAGTTCCCTTCCCAGCTTTACATCAGAAACAGCCCATGAGGGTACCTTGACCATATAGAGGAGGAATTATTTTTGTACCGATGTGTTTGTTTTCAGACCAAGTCCTTAAGAAGATAGGTCATGAGATAGCAAAAGAGGTTTGCAGAGATCACCTCTAAGAAAACTGTAACCACCAAAATACCCTTTATATGGAAGACTAATAATGTTGTGAATATCTTAAAATAATTACATTAGAAACAGGAAAACATGAGCACATGTGGATTGAGCCAAAGACGGAATTCTGCTGATGTTTAGCTTGGTGGTCCTGTGGGTAGGCAACATACATAAGCAATTGCCCAAGGCAACAACATGCTTTATTAGATTGATTAAGCACCAGGTTTACTTATTGTCGTTAGTAATGGATGCCAGATTTCTGCTTTGCCGATAGTAATAGGAACCAGCAGAGAGGAAGGAGTGTTACTGTGAGCATTGGTCCTACTAGTTCTGTGGAATTTTCACACCTACCTTGTTTTAATGTGGAAACAACCACAAATGGTCCTCACCCAACACTTGCTGCATGATTCATTGTTCTTTCAACTTAAAACTGAGATTTGCGTAAGCTGATTGAGGTAAGATAAGAAATATGGGCCCTTTGTTGTACCATCCAAGTAACTCCTAGGTTTCCTTTGCACTGCTGTCTGGGATTTCATCAAGGTGAATCGTTCTAGGGTGGAGGTAGAAGAGAAAAAGTGCAGCTGTTTGCAAAGGAAATATAGTGTTGAACACAACATTGCATACACAGAGCTACTTTTAATATTCACATTGGCCAATGTGATGAATTGGCTCACCAGACCCACACCTACCCCAAAGAGTCACAACAACTTCATCACTGCAGCCTGAAAGCTGTGGGAATGCGTCAAATATATCGGAGCAAGGTATAGATCTAAAGCAGCTGAAGGAAGTGTGAATCTTTACATTGACTTCCCATTGTTATGTGTGCTCTAGAGCAGATCCGTGCTACATAAACTGCTTAAAAGGTTTTCTTTGAAAGTCAGTCAGACTCAAACTCTTAAATCATTTAAGTGCTCTTGAAAATGATACCCATATACTCTCTTCCAATGTGAAGTCTCTGTCACTTCAACTATCAGAAGTTGATAGTTTGCTATCACAAACGTTTGCTGTAAGATTAATTTTTCAAATATATGTAGTGATATAAAATTGATTAATTCTTCATTACCTAATAAATGTCCTTTTTAAATGTCCTTTTTCACTATTGGTTGTTAACATAAACATTATCACACGGTTTAGATTTTTCTTTATTGCATACCATCTAATATAGAGGATGCAACATATTTTATCAATAAAATCAGTACTTTAAATGTAATATATTCAATCAAGACCTCATGTTTCTGTTTTTAGTTAGCTGGTAAGCTTCTATTTCCAATAGTTTTAATACAAATGTGATTAGATTATTTTTTAATGTTATTACATATTAGACATCACTCATATGTCCATTTTTCATTATCAAGCAAATAAGATTAACTAAAAACTATTTGCAGTTTGAAAGTTCACTATGTTAACACTTAAGTTTTAAATGATGGGTAGAAGTTGCCATTAGGTGTGCTTTTTTATTACAGGGATTTTTTGCAGAGGAGAGTGTATACAAATATAAATGTGCATATATATATATGTAGTACAGTAATTTCAATCTGTTGCTTCCATATTGATATAATATGTTTGATATAGGCAGATAAATATTGAGTACAAAATTGAGACCCTTTTAAAAATATGTTAATATGTTGAATTATGTTTCCCATATTTATGTTTTGGATCTCTGTCTGCCTTATTTTAACGCAATTCAAGATATTTCAAAGATGGTGAGAAACATAAAAAGTTACCAATACTGTCCTGCTCTTGTGAACTGATGATGTGCAGGACAATGATGAAGAATGGGTTTTGCAGCCAAGACATGCAGTAGCTCACTGTGGAAAATGATCTCAATGTCACCCCAAATCAAAAATACCTCTCTCCAAAATCCAATTTTTTTTCTAGAATCAAATGCAGTCAGCATTCGTCCTGGACTGCAGTGAACCAGTCTCTGGTTCTATGTAGGAACTGCCTAATGGTCTCTGCCAATGGAAACGTAAGATCTAATCTTTGGCTTCATCAAAGTGAACAGGACAAAGCATAGGTGTAGGGAGGTTTGTGCCAAGTCACTTTGCAGGGTTCACGTGATGCTGACAAGAGTTTTGAATAGGGCTGCCCCTGAAGGACAGCAATGCCTGCTGAATTAAAACAGAAAAGAAAAAAAAACCACATGAGGTATATCACAAACAAAATTACACCTAGCATCATAGGGAGGAAGAGTGGCATTTTATGAGGGTTGGAGGCTGTTTGTCGTCTTTTGATAAGTAAAAAGTGGTCAGTGTATCTTCATTTTCTTGTTTGATTGAGTTCTTGATTTCAAGGGATAACCCTTAAGCATTTCAGTTGAAGAAATTGGTAGTTTCCTCCAATAAAATCAGGACTGGACTTTAAAAACCCATTGTGGTACATAAGAAGCATTAAAGAAATCCTTTGCCCACTGAAGTCAATGACAGCTTTGCCATTGATTTCAGTTGTGTCAGAATTTTTCACATTATGTTTCATTTCAACAAACACTGTTTTCATTTTAGGTAGCATTTTAAAATATTTTGTGTTTTCTTTATGATAGGAGATATTCTGGGGCAATAGTAGGATGCTACTGTCTTTATTTAAAATGTTTTAAAAATGCAGAGAAGTCTTATAAATTCTAACTAAAAAAAGTTTTCCAGTAGATGAATTTTATCATGATATGGGAAGAAATAGCAACACAGGCCCCTGTTCCAAAATTCGAGAAGACAAAACATGTAGAAGATGGTCATTTAAATAGCATACATGCAAATGTGACCATTCCGTTTTGTTCTTTCTGAAGATAATATCTACAGAGTGCTCATTTCTACAGAAACATGTTTTATTTTCTATAGAAGTCTATTTCTTTAATTATCATTATAATCAAATGAACTTCACTGTAAGTGATATGATGTCAAATCCAAATAATGGCTATGACGATAATGTATATGGACTCTTGAAAACCTTCAAGATGCAAAAACATTTTTACAAAATAATCAAACAGAAATGCACATACGTGTGTGAGATGATGTTGGCTTAATTCTGTCAAGAGCTGCCAGTTTTGTCTATGTCATCAGATGAAAAGCACTGATGGCCACATGGACACCAACACAGAGTTATCTGGGAACTGCAAGTATTTTTGGCACAAAAAATTGAAAGGAATGAAGAAAGTGCAGGGACACGGAGCTAAAGAGGGAAGATTTTCTGGTTTTCCACAGATGAACTCAGATACAAAACGCAGAATTTTGGGTGGTAATTTTCTTTTTTTTTTTTTTTTTTTTTCTTTTATCAAATAATTTTGGCAAGAGCAGCAGAATAAACCCAATTATTCCATTCAAAGCAGAAGGGAATCCAAAATGTTGACCCTATGGAGACGCTGTGAAGCAGTGCAATTGTGCTTCA
>NW_015090862.1:16306862-16411724 GCF_001431845.1 Calidris pugnax
AAAACGCAGAATTTTGGGTGGTTATTTTTTTTTTTTTTTTTTTTTTTTTCATTTGATCAAATAGTTTTGAACAGATATACTGCATTTATATTTCGTTTGAGCATATGTGTGTGTGCTTTTGGTGTATAGATCTCTGTGCCCCTCTGCATAGATGGAGAGTCTCATGGTCTCTGGCTGGCTGTGGTGAGTCAGCCAGAAGATCACTCTTAATAATATTTGCTCTTATTTCATCTTGTATTGTTGTCTCATGTGGATAGTTTTATAGCTATTTAATGTAAAATTAAAAGAAGACAACCATAGAGGTTTATGGTACAGCAAATTCTGTTGTTGCCTTTCTATTTTTAGAATAGTTTCAATCATTTGGGGTACATCTTGAGAGCACCAAGATGAATCATGCTTAAATAAATTTGTTTGGATGCAGGTATAATTGATGTGAAATGGGAACAGCACAGCTGAATCATGTAGAGATGAGAACACAGCACTGTCCATAGTCCACATAGCACCACAGAGAAAACAGGTGTAGGGATGTGTAGGATACCTTTAAAAGCCATAGTGAGGCAACCATCCTGTGCTTCTCTGAGAGCATTTAATTCTTATTATTACTAAAGTCAGGGTTAGGTGGGGACCCAAGAATCTGGATAGTCAGCTCCAATTCTTTTCTTGAACATTCAGTAAGCGTTTGGAAACAGAAGACATTTTGTAGCTTTATGTTATCATAATCCAGATTGATGTGTACTATATAGACTCCTAAACCATGCAGAAGATTTTATGAGAACGCAGAAGCGAGCATATGCTTCTGTAACAAACCAAATACAATATATATGTGTAATATATATATACGCACATATGCATATATAGAAGACACATATCACTTATATATGTAAGAAGAGAACTCAAGTGTCATATATTTTGAGCACATTATACCTGTGCTCTTGTATATATCTGTAAAAAAATTACATGTTATTACAATGCTAACTCTTACAAGTTTACACTCATTACAGATACTTGAATTTTCTACTTATTTTTGTAAAGCAATAAAGAAGGGGACTTCTGAGTTCACTTACCTGTTGTCAATTACTGATGCCTCATTACACAAATCACTTGGAAAGCTGATGAGGTTTTATCTAACATGGAGGCCAGGTCAATCAATCGTCATCAGACCTGTGGATCTTCAATGGACATTGAAAGGTTAACTCAGTTCTTCAGGGCCTCCATCATGTCAGCAAAAATTAGCAAGAAGGTGGCCGAGTTGTCAATAGAGCACAGAGACAATTAGTTAATGACTAGAATGTTAGCACTTGGGGAATTGATAACAAAATGAGCCATCTTGGATACATTTGCATGCATTTAGAAAATCTATATAGCTTGGTGGGAAGGGAGGGAAGTCTGTGCATATGCTGCAGTAAGGAGTGCCATAAAGCAGAATTATGTATGTCTGAGTATATTGTAGACTTGGCTGTGCTAAATTAAGTCACTGTATCAAAAAAATCTGTACATTTGAGTTTATCAGACTCAGGTACTTGGTTTTACTGATCTACTTAGTAGCCAGCATCAGCAATGACTCTGCTGCCCTGTCATCATAACCCCATTTTCAGCTAAATGATTATGGATTTGATATATTCTACAGTAAGCACTGGCCCTACCCATTGTGATTAAACTTGGAGCTTGTTAAATTAGGAATGATATAAAATTAAAAGACTTTCACCTGTTTAGGATTTCATCACTTAATTTTATTCTTGACTTCTTTCATAAGAATATTTTGAAAGACTTCTGGCTGCAGTTATTTCATTTTTATATCCCTTGTTGGAACATGAAATCCTCTGTCCGTATCACTAGGCCAGGGTTCCTTCTTGTGTTGGCTGAGGCTTCTTAGCTAGTTTAGGCATGAAAAATAAATGTTAGAAATTGTCTGCATAATTACTTGGACAAGTGGCTTTTGATTGTTTCAAGGTCTCCTTTACCTTTGCGCTCTCCATTAGGTTTCGATACGTTTCTGACACTCTAGACTACATTTAAAATTGCTCAAATGTTCTGCCATTGAAGTATTACAGAGATTTATTTTAGGCTATTAGGTTTCTCTCCTCCTTTGATGGAAGACTAGTGTAGGCTCTATATCTGAATTGCATTGTCCACCATTATAAACACCCCCTTAATAAGAGACATCCACTCAGTGTCTAACAAAAGAATTCCTTGGATTCTGAGAACAGCTTTAAGAAGATATATCATATATACTATAGGTTATCTTGTGACCCAATTGCCTTCCTATTGATGTGCTGATACTTGGATTTGTGTCTCTGAGTGCTTTGACATACAAGTATCCAATTATATTCAATTTAGATTCAGGTGGCAAAGACCTTCACTTTTATTTAGCAAGCATAGATTTTGTAAGTTTTAAAGAAAATGTCATGAAGGGAAAGGGAAGATTTTCAGATGGCTGACTCCGGCTTTATGTTTTCTACCCCTATAACCCTCTGCAAGCCATAACAGTTTAAGTCATAATCATATTTATATGAGATTTAGTGAGAAAGGAGCATGAGATGACCAATTGGTGCTTTCTGCAACAGTGAAAGTGAGACATTATGGTCTCCAGCATCTGTTAAGACAGTTTTCAGCCCTACATTTTATAAACAAAAAAGGCATCTCTTTTCCTCCTGTGAGCAATAAAGGGGATGAAAATGTGCTTTAAAGACATCCGCATTTGAATTGTCCCATCTGAAGCAGAAAGCCTAATTGTCTGGAATATTAGTCCTCCATGCCATTGTGATGAGCCTTTATGAGTATCTTACTCCAAGTGTATTGAAAAACTCAAGTGTGCTTGACACTGAGCGCTAATGTTTCTCTCTACACGTTGATGTTACGGTCACAAAAATGTGTCGTGCCTTAGAGCTGTAACTTCCAAAGCAATTACGCACAGGAAATCTTTCAGATTAAGTGAAAATAAAAATATCATGGCCAGTAAACACTGTTTCATTACCAGGCTTGTGATCAGTGTTGGTGTGTTTAAGCCATAGTCATATCGTGCTTGCTTTATTCTTTCATTATTACAATTCAAAGGATTTTCTTTTCATCCATTAAGTTCAGGTTTAAATATATAACGGGACAGTTTCCACATTATTACATCTGGAGTTATTCAACTATGATCAATTGAGCTGTACCAGATTAACCAAGAGCAAGCTTTTGCCCATAATGTCATGGTAACAGTCACAAAGAGAGACACATTTTCTATAAAGCATTGCAAACCCACGCTCTTGGATTGTACTCATGGTACCCAGACTTCTGGAACCAAAAGCATTCCTCCTTTTCACCTGCTCTCCACCTCCTACAGAGGAAGCCTTTTACCCCGGGGACATATTGTCATCCTGCTTCTTTGACCTCTAAACTGACGGAAATGGTTAAACCTCCTTGATGAAAGTTTTCTTCTTGGCATTTTGTTGAAATGCTGCTCATACTTTAAAGCCACGATATAGATTCTTTAAGGATGGTTTCTGGTTCCCTAAAGAAATTCCACAATAGCTGTGGAGCTGTTGCAACTCTTGCCTTTCTTGTTTCTCATTTCTTTCTTGCACTTTGATCAGAAGCTTTGTTGAAATGTGTTGGTGTTGGTCCAAGGGAAGTTTTCTTTTTTGTCTCATGCCAGCTACACTGAAGTATATTTCTGAGTAGAAGAATGGGCTAAGCAGGGAGTCCTGCTTGGGGAATGTAAACACTATTGTGGTCAGTATATTAAGAAATATCCTGAAGTTAAAGACAAAACTTGTATCTAGATGGGAAGAGATGCCCATAGTAAAACAAAAAGCACTCTGAGGATTTCAGCTGAAATATTTATTGACATCTATTTAACTGCCAATCTTGAGATTGCTTTTATATGAAACTAATAAAGAAATCCTGAACCACTTCTGCCTAGTTTTCTCTAGAAACAAAACAAAACAAGAAAACAACTGGAAAAGGTCATCTTTATGGTATTTTCCCTTTAAGTGGAAACAAAAAACTAGCGTGAAAACTGTTCCCTCAAGATCTCTCATCTAGGAACACCACAAGCTTCATGTACATTGGGATAAGAACAGCACCTCTGAGCTCTTTGAAGTTATACCCTTCAGTACTAAGCTGATTTCATTCAAAAGAGAAATCTAGGATGATGTTTATAAGGGTTTGCAGTTTCACCATGGTTTGATCAAAAACAGATGGTCTATCTGAAACAATTAGAAAAACTTTTGTTTAGAAGCAGCCCACATGTAATTGACTGTTTGATGTAGACATCATAGCATTTGGTATAGGGGAAAGAAACTTGTAAATCCATTTAAAATTTGGTGTGCTGGGACCTCAGCAGGTGTCAGTTGGCATTGCTTCTGGAAGCCACGTCAACTCGCATGGGCTGAAGATCCCAGCCTGCAGTTACTTCAAAGGAACAATTGGCTTTTTACAAAATGACCAGAACCCCACCCTTTCCTAAGAGCGATTTCATAGAAGGTGCAACAGCCCCCATGCGGTATAAGATGATGCTGCAAAACCACTTTTCTTAAAAGACTCCTTCCACTATAAGTCTATCTGAGCATTGCTGGCCCTGGAGCACGTGTGAAGACTTCATTCCAAATAACACCAGGCACAGAGGTCGTGGCACTGGGTTGGTTTTGTCTTTATGGACCATTTACATCTTCCCTAAGAATTAATTCTCAGTACCTGTTAGTATCTTGCAACAAATTCAGTGGTTTCCTACCAGAAGGCAGGAAGCTATGAGTTACTGTAAAGGAAAAAGTCAGTGTACAGTATACTAAGCATGTAAGTCCACTTTTTATGACTGGAGACTTTCAGGGATGGCCAAAACTTAGCCATGCAGCTGTGCAGATGTTGGAATCAGGAAAATGCCAGCTGTGGAGACCCATTCCTGCTCTGAAAACTGTTGGTGATCACTTTCCTGTAAAATCTAGTGTGATAGAACATTTTGTCCTCAGGGATTGTAGTTACAAGTTATCTCCATGAGGGGATACATAAAAGATTCAATTGCCTCATGTGGTTTTTCATAGCCAGAAGAAATTTTCTTGTGCCTAAAATTCAGTGTAAGCCAATAGTGCTTATGCATGGTTTCATACGTCTGTACGCGTGTATGTTCGGTATGGATTTTTATGGAATTTAAAGGAAGGCCAAACAGAACTAGCTGATCACTTAGTAATGTCACCTGCTTCATAAACTCCAGGGAATTGTACTTAACTGAGAATTTAACCCAGCGTTGTGGTAACCAAGTCTCTGTCTCCCAAAGAAGTTACAACATTATTTTAGTAGGAGCAGGATGAGACATGATGAACACTCTGTAGAATCCCAGCATGTGCACACAAAGCTGATTGTCTTGAATTGCCGTTTTCATTAAACCCTCTTTTTGCACTCCACTTGTAACGGAATGAAAATATATGTAATAATGGGCCCAGGTACACAAAGTGCACATTTAAACCACGTAAGATGCCTGCATATGTAGCGTACGGTGTCATGAGGCAAACCTGTAAACGTGAATTAGGCCTGTGTATAAAAATATTTATTCCACCTAACTTTAGGTAGTTAACTAAGGTACTTAAGAATATACTCTCCTGTGGCTCTCCATGTAGTCAATGGAGTGAGAGAGGCACCTTAAGGAGGCAATTTACCCTGTGTATGATCTGAATTGTCCTTATGAGATTCCTGTTTTCCTCCAACACCTATTTAGTTATTTGGAGGGTAACAAAGCTTTTACGGTAGGTACTTCAGGTAGCTGCCTCGCACAGGGGAGATAAATCTTGGCCAAACAGATTGCGTGTTGGAAGTAACTGTTTATATTGCACTGTTGCTGTGATTTCTTTGAAGTTATGAACATTCCCTCGGGAATCTTAGTGATAAAAAAATAATAATTTGGAGATAAGCTAAGAAATATTTAGAGTTACTTTAAAACTTTATACCAGACTCTCAGCTTCCTTACACAATATTAATATTGCAAAATACACTGTAATGAACTGGTTCCTCAGAATGGCATACTTTTCTTCAGTATCTCAGTTCTCTAAATAAGAAGGTCTGATTGCTTGACTCAAAGGCAACAAACAGTGATTTTAAACAACATTTGGCTATTTGTAGTTCTATTAGTAATTTTTGTGAGTTGCTGCAACAGCATGTAATGAGTGTAAAAGTCAACAAAAAAGGTTTTAACTAGCACTAAATTTCTTCCCTGCCAAAGTAAACACTATCACGATTCTGCTTAAAAAGAAAATCCATCCTAGCATGAGCAATCATTGTTTCCTTCCTGCATGGACTGGAAATGTATGAATAAGGAGAACATTTCTCCTGGAATAATAGTACAGATAGTTAAGTAGACATCCATTTTCTTACTGCCTAAAATTACTTTCTATGAAACTCATGCAAAGCTGTCTAGATGGCATTTTTTTTCCAAATGTGTGGGTTAAGTCTTTACTTCGAAGTCCAATGTTGGTAGCTATACCTCTCTGCCAAATTCTCCCAACAATACCAGAGGAATGTGTATCTCATTTCTCCTTGTGTGATGTTGTTACTCATGACTAAGGTGTAGCTTCATGTTACCCCAGATGGGGCTCTGTTAGTGAATGCGCTTACGGAGGATCAGACCAATTCCACCTACTTCCCTAGATGAATCTAGCAGTGATCAGAACCAGATGCTTCACAAGAGGGTGCAAGAAACTCCCCAATAAATAATATGGTATAATCTAGTCATTGAGGAAAGTTGTTTTCTTCTCCTGTGGAGATTAATTACCTTTTAAAGTACTTAATTTTCTGTAATTAAATCAAGAGTCTTAGAATACAGCTTTAGTCATGTTTTGTCTTTTGCTAAATTTTTATCCTCAATAAAGATCTTGTGGCCCAGAGCACCACAGATTAATTTGTGCATTCTGCAAAAGTATATTCAAATATTTGTTGTCTTTCATTTTCACACGATATCCCTTTTCCTTGTGTGATAAAGTGAAAATTCAAATTTTATCTGATTTAGGAATCTAGTTCTCTTTTTTTAATTTTTTTATTTTATTCTACATTTCCTAGGGCATCTTCCAAAACTGAAAGATAATAATTCATTTTAATATGGCATACCTGAAGGTGTTAGATATGATTTTGAATAAAAGGCAAATAATTAAACAAGTCATTAGCATCATTACTAGATCACTTTGCAGCTAGCATCAAAAATACTTTCAGCTTTAAAAAGGACTGGTGCTTTTTTGAAGTGAAGTCTACTGCAATATCCCCACTCATTTCCAAAAATCTGTGTAAAAATCTGTTTCTTTGCTTTCAGTTGGTCACATTTTTTGAAACACTTGTGTTTTGGGAAAAAAAAAGTCTTCTGTATTCAATCTTTTCATGAAAATTAAAGCTTGGAGGACAGTCTATTTTGCAAAAAAAATTTCAGTCAAATTAAGCAGAAAAAGATGACTTAAAAGTGGTTCTAGTCTAGAAAATGGCTCAGTTTGCATAATTGTACCCTGGCCTGTGAGACTGTAGAATTGCAAGTAGCAGATGATAGACATTAAACTAGTTATTCCTCTGATTGTGAATTAAGGAATAGAATAGAGTGTAATACAAGTGAAATTAGTAATTGGATTCAGCTCTGTGGGAATAGAAGTGACTTGCCTTGGAGCTGGTGAGAACTCAACTCAGAACTTTTGCCAAAAAATTGGAATAAAATAGTTTTTAAGGTTTGAAAAATGTCAGTGAGACACTGTACTGAACTTTATTATTGTTTATTTATTTGCATTAAGGCAGTGCCCAGAGAGCCAATGAGTGATTAGGACCTTTCCTAGGCCTAATCAAAAAAACATGAAAGGGCCTAAAACCTAATGCCTAATTTTATAGATTTAAGTAGTCCCTGTTGGCTTGTTTACATGACAAGTGACAACAACTAAATAAATTCCAGATTTAGGGGAGTAGCACATACTAATGGTTAGATGACTAAGACTGATGGAATTTGTCTCATTTTCTGCTTTACTATATTAGAGTGGCTGTGGTTCTTTATTCTTTTTCTTTTTTTTTTTCATGTATTTATAATCACTGCCTAAAAAACCTATCCTGGAACATTTTCAATGGGGTTGAAGTAGGTGATTTGTATTAAAAAACAAAGGAGCTGTCAATGTTGACTGTGAAACCTCATCTTTTTTGAGGAATGAGCCACTGGAGTAATGAAACAGTAAAGGTAGATACACCTCTGATGAAGGTTACAGACCTGCACCCTATCTCACATGTTGAGACATGCCAACAGGTACTCACATTTATTCCACCAAAAATGACCTCAAAGAGATAACATCAAATAAATCTGCACGATCAAATAGATCTGCACGATCTTGGAAATCCTTTAGGATTTTTCAGGTTACGGAGTTCTCCAGCCCAAATGAGTTGTAAATTTGGATGCTGTATTGGAGCAATACTTTTCCAAGAATTAATTTGAACATGTCATTACATGTGAGTATTTCAGAGATATCTAGGAGTAGATACTACACACCATTTTCACTTGGGGGTTGTATAAACCAGCAATAGCTTTATGAATATTTGGGCACTGGTACAGAGCCAAAATCAATCAACACTGTGGTACGAGAGGAGCTTCTTTAGACACTAAAAACAATGAGGTTCAAAGAAGTCAGCACACTTACATTTAAGGGAGCACATCACAAAGCGAATTGGGTCATCTCAGGGAAATATAAAAGCATTATTCCTCCGAGATTTGAAAAAAAATACATAATTACTTCTTCCACCAAGCATGATTCTTTTAAATAACCTTCATTTTTGTCCCTTGGAAATGAAAAGAGGTTTACATTAAAAAGGCATTTCCTCTGACTCTCTGTCCTTGAGCAGCACAAAATGTAAACTATACCCTTCCCTTCTTCCTTTGAAGAAAAAGGAGTTTCAATCTTCTTCTGTGAACACGGTCCATTTAAATAAGGAGATGGAGTCCCATCTTTTCGATCAGCTTTCTTTGTTTGACTTGTCAGTAATAACACTTGAGCTGAAATTGTACAGGCGTCCTGCTAATTTAGTAATTATTGACACGGTGCTGGGCAAGAAATGATAGCAAACACAGGGAACTGTTAAGAAGAAATGAAATAAAAGATCTTCATATCATTGTTGAATAATGGTTGAGATCATTTTGTGCTCTAAGTAGGCCCAAGACACCTTTTTCCATTTTCTCGACACATTTATAATTTATGCTTTGTAATAGTTCCAAATATTTTTAGGACGCCGCACTTTGTTTGAGAATCCAGAAGAACTGAATGAGAATCACGAAGTGCACACACAGATGAGTGAGCGGTGTGACCCGCCATAGCTTTTGATTTAAGAGTGATCCCTCATTTCTTTATATCCCCCTTCCTTGTTTCTCAATTTACATTTGTATTTAGAGCTGCCTTAGCTCTGCCTGAGATCAGTGTTGCCTGTGCAGTTGACCCCATTGTATGTGGCTGGACCCAGAGATGGCTTTTGGATTTTGCCCTGTAGATAACATCATGGCAGCTTTGCTGAGTTCAAACAGCTTTTCAGTGGCCTGGTGGGCAGAGGTTTTAGTATCATTTCATGGAAGTGTGAGAGCTTCCACCACGGTGCTACGGCACTCTGCGCTTTGCATTGAATAATGCAATCTTGAAACATGTATAAGTGAGAGCATCCAATGCCACGTTTGCTTCACACTTGCTAGATGGTCAGGCTTGTTAATATTCAAGCTCCTTGTAGAAGAAAATCACGGTTAACTTGTACATTCTGTATCTCCTTTAAATTCCCTTTTCCATCTCCTCTCACTGGACCTTGTTAGAGTAATTTTCTAGACCTACAATTCTTAAAACTTTTATATAACTTATTAAAACTGACCATGTTTCTTAGCAATAGAGAAAAGAGCCCATGAGCTCCCTTTTTATTAAGGCCAGCCTGTGAGTATCTCAGCTGTGGATGAAAGATCTTTGTTCCTTTCAAGGAGCTCACACACATAAGTGCACAGAGTTGTTTCTTCTCTTTCGAATTTAAACTTGGGGCCCAGTGGTTAATGGTAAAATACCTGTTGTAGGTTATTATAGTGCTATTGCAATATTGAATCAGCTGGTGGTGGCACAAAAAACATGCTGTTGGGGTTTGATGCAGATGTCAGGTATTTCTGGCTTTGCAGTGATTGTTATCAGCTGGACTCACCTCTTCTGAATCACAAGGATATCTGTGGACTGGAATAATGTAAAAAACATTGCAAAGATAATATTTTGGGGTACCCAGGACCGATTATTTCTTGCTGAACTGTGCATTTTGAACCAGGAAGCAGTACAGAGCATGCAGAGTGGATGATCTTTAAGAGCAAAGGCCTTTATAAAAGGAAATAGAGAGTGATGTTTTAATGGCAAGATTATATCAGCAATGTGCAATGTATTAGATTTCAATACAGTTGTATATTGATTTATACATGAACTAATATGAAAGCTGTTCTTTCACATATTGGTGAGTTATTAGCACCGCTAATACACATTAAATATGTGCGATTCTGCCACACAGAATCCCACATGAAACCCATACTTAGTGGCTGGTTAAAGAGGAGAGAAGGGGTTTGTTAACGTCCACACTAATGAGGGCTTCCCTTCCATGATCTCTGCTCTGATCATAGCACAGGCCTTTCCTACCTGCTTCAACACCCTTCCACTTCACAAAAAAGCCACATGGTAGTTTGGAGTTTCAATCCAGAGTTGCTTTATAATCTTGTATCAGGGTTGGGATTTTTTTGTTTCTGTAAAGCCTCTGCAGCGAGAGGTTGCAGTGGTAAAACAAAGCAGTAAAGCTGCATTACATCCTTGGATGTTGGTAGCTAATCTACATATTTCTGCTTGTATGCACAAATTATTTGGATATGAAAAGAAGTAATGAAGTAACAGATTTCATCTTAGACATGGCTGGCTGTTGCCCCGAGGGTACCCCCTGCTCAGGGAGTTGTGTGAGCAGCCCCAGTTACTGTTCCTGGGAGCCGGGTTTGTGTCTGATGGAAAACTCACCCCTTGGCCGATGAACAGCTGAGAGGTGATTTGTGGTAAAATAGATGCTTAGGTATAGTTCTTAATGCAAACGTAAATAGGATTTTTTTCAAATTGAACTTGCCCAAACCATTTGGAGATCCTTGGGTCTCTTTTCCCACATGTACATATCCATGCAAAGAAAGAGAGTGAGCCTTGATGGTTGTGTGTCATTAGATAACGTCTTTTGGATCATGTTAGGCATTTTCTTTCTTTTTTACATGAGATTTTTTTCCACAAGCCTGCATCAGTTCAGAGGCTTTGGAGGCAGTTAGGGAAGGAAGGGGGAGAGGGGGAAGAAAATACTTGGAGGAGTTTCCTGAAAGAAATTTCAGAAAGTGCTAAAGAAAAAAATCCATCTTTGTTCAAGTCAAACACCCTAAAAGGATGCATTGGGTTTTATTGATGTGTGGCACTCTGTGCATTTGAGGCTGTAAACACGCTTTCCGTTTATGCCCACCCTCTTCCAAACTCTGTTAGGACCTACATTTTTTAATCATTCCAATAGACTACAAACTTCACTCGAGTGTTTCAAAATTATTTTTGTTTGTTTCATTTATGTGTGTTAAGTCCAATAAAATATTTAACAGAGCTTGGATACAAATTGGAAATGGCCTCATCATTGAATGGAAACAGAAGATGTAGCAAAGAATCATATTAAAGAAAAATTTGTATAATTTTCAGACAAAAACTGAAATGAAATCTGTTTACTAACCCACCAGCTGTCACTGCTACTTCTAGTTGCAATGTATTGCATACGCCGAGCTATATACTTGCAGTCACAGGCATTACTGTAAGGTTTCTGCTGGGAAACTGAGCCTAATGCCTTTTCAACTTCTATTTTTTCTTTTGGAATGGGAAATTTAATTTTAGTCCTTACATGCTTTCTGATTTGCTGCAACGGTTTTATTTGGTTTATATATTTTAAAGCAGATTTTATTTAAAGCAAACAAACCAAAACCGGGGTCCAACATATTAAAAAGTTACAACCAAGGTAAAAATTTGATGGCACTAAAACTTACAAAATACTATTGCAAAATGTCCACGGCTGTTCTGAATTTTTTCAAGGCATAGATCTTTGCATTTCGTGTAAGAAGTAACCTAAGTTATGTGCTTACTGCTTATTGCCCCTCTAGATTCACTGCCTGGGACCAGGTTCATCAACCTGCAATGGACAGGACTCGCACGGTGTCCCCCAGAGTTCTATTTCTGAAAGGAAACACCAAGGAGATTTTTACTCGCATCAGAAAAATAGTAAGTACTGAGTAATCAAAGTACTAGAAACATTTCAGACACACACTTACCGATGTGCCAAGCTAAAGCACATAAGTAGAGTCAGTGCCCGAGGCGCTGCGATGAGGACTTGGTAGCAAAATGAAGAACTAAATGCAGATCTTGTGCCTGCCTGTGCAGAGGGGAAAAAAAGCCCCGAAAAGAAACACTTCGCTTTGAGTTTGAATAAAACCTTTTCCTGGGATTTTGAATAATTTTCTCCAAAGGAAAAAAAAAGAACAAATTTTTGAAAAGTAAAACCTTTTAGGTTGCAAAATTAAAATAATTTTGTTAATTTTGTTTTGACACCGTCAAAATGAAACACATTGGCTTCGTTTCAGTGTTTTTTCAAATGTTTTTGGTGAACAAAATATTCAGCTAAACTAGGGAGAATATGCAGACTCTCTAGTTTGTGCCAAACAGTTTTGCTTGTCTGTGTTTCTGTTCTGCTACATTCATTCCATAGTCAAGTTTCTGATTCAGAGACCATCTAAGCCAAACCAGGGCTTAGCATTTCCTCCAGCTCATTCAAATCAAGCTCCTAGAGAAAATATGAAATTTTCTGGGCTATAATGATGGTCTCTTTTCCCAAGACTACATTCATACTAGAGAGAAAACTTCATGAAGTCCTTCATTTATGTGCATGCAATTTTATGTGCTGAGACAAATGTGGTCTTTAAAGAGGGTGCATGGTGTAATCGAACACACTTGCTGGAAGCTCCATTTGGGCCGTCTGTGCCTGCATTTTGTTCCCACTGTAGAAGACTAACCACATCCCCTGGCCACATGGGCAGCTAATAACGCACCAGCAGTGTGGCACAATAGCGCTTGCACCCACACAGACAGGCTGCTTTTAAAAACATGAATTTCACATTTTCCCCTTTCTCTCGAAAATCCCACTGCCTGGGTACCCGTGTGGACAGTTGCTGTGCTTAATGCGCAACAGATCAGTTATGGACATGCCTGGACTTTCTGACCCAGGGGATGGAGCCTGAGCATAAGCAGAAAGAGGCAGAGGAAATCAGCAAACTTAATTGTTCATATCCCAAATGTAAATATCCATATATAAAAACACCCCTTAAGCCTGAAACCCACCCGTGCCGACTGGTCCTTTTTAATCTTAATTTTGAACAGTTGCTACTCCAATTAAATTCTACCACCTAGCATTTTCAAACAGCTCTTAGTTGTTTCAGCAAACTCTTTTAATGGACAGCTGTTTTTGACAGCTCCTCCTGATTTGCCAGCGCTGTGTCATCTGCCAGAGCAGGAGGACCCATTTTGTATTCTGCTGCTGGCACTGAGGGGATATGTAAATGTACACATGAATCAGTTGTCACCAGCACAGACACACTGTGGCGAGATGATCAGAATGTGTTGGGAGTTTAGTTGGCTTAAAGTGGGAGGGAAAAAAAAAAAAACACCACACAAAAAAACCCACCGCGCTTCGATTTCTTGAAGTGATTTTTATTTCAAGTCTCTCCAGTTTATTTTCACTTTGTGGCGCTTGTTAGATTTAGTTCAGGAGAGTGCAATCTGCTACTCGCAAATCACCAACCTGAAACTCAAAAGTTTAGGAATTATAGAAACATTTCAGGTAAACAGCGTCAGAACTTCAGCTGCACAAACAGAATTTTATATAGGGCTCCACTTTTCAAACATTTTAACCTCCGTGAGAGAAAACTTCACGTTCCCATGAGCACAGCACGGAAAGAAAGTTTGTTCAGCTTCCCAAGGCATTCTGGTAAATGGTCTGCACTCTTTCAGCCAGCAAGCTCTCAGTTTAATGGCTGAATTTCACATCAGATATAGATAGATATATATATATTGTCAATCTATAAAGTATAGGGGAAATTACAAGTGGGGTTAGCTTTGGCAGATTTACTGCTGTCTTCCCAAATGCCCCGATGGCACAGCCCAGGGCAATCATCCTCTCTGTGTTAACAAGGGCGGGGGCAACAATTAGATAGTCCTTCCACTCACCTTTCTTTCTCTCACCCTGACACCCTGCTGGCAAATTCAAATTCTTCTCCAGATAAACAGAATACACGTGGGACACACATTTAGGAGATACTTTGGGGTTGGTTGCTGTGGTTTGGGATTGTTTTGGCCGATATCTGCCGATCTGAATAACTAGTATGAGGCTGAACCTTGGTTTAAACACCCAAATTAAATGGCAGGCTATTTTGAACTTTTGAAGACCTCCAACTCCAGTTTAAGTTTGCATAAAAACAACCTTTAGTGCATGAGTATTCGTCTAACTGTAACTTTATTCTGTTAGAACATCTTCATGTTTGAAAGGTGCTACTGATGCAAGAATATATTGAGCAATTGAGATCCCCAATTCTGAAGACACACCTGCTCCAGCGTGTCACATACATTTTTCCAAAAATTCTTCTCAGAGATGCACATCTTTCAGACTTGACTGATGTTGTATCTCATTTCTGCATTTAGAAATTAATCAGTGAAAGTCCTGGTGATGCTGAACTTTGTTATAACAAAAGAATTAGATACAGACTAAGTGTCATTGCTGGTCATTTCCAGCTCTGTTGTTAATCTTTACTTTGGCAGATAGCAATGCAAAATAGGATTCAGGTCACAAATGAAATGAGGTTTGAGAATCTCAGAACGAAGTTGCTCTTCATAGAGTATTACTATTAAATGGATTTGCAATGACAGATTCCTTGGCCAGGCCGAGGATCCTTGGCCAGAACAAGAACGGGATTGCCATCTGTTGGTCGAGATTACTTCATCATCTTGTCCTCATCAGCTTTGAAATTCAGTGGGAATGGTGTCCCAGCCCCACTGCAGCCACTCTCAGAATTTCTGCTTCTGTCTCAAAAGCCACAATTCCGTGTTCAAGCAAAAAAGTAACACTTGTTGAACAGCCAAGCTTGGAAGAAAAATGAGTATTTATTATTACTTTTTTATAAGAAAAAAAGGTAAATTGATAACACCACATGGCCTGGGTGCTAGAAAGAATAGAAAAATGAGGAGAACCAAAGTACACAAAGAGAACTTTTAGTCACGGTACTGAAACATCAAAAAACATGTGTGTGTCCACGTGTGTGCATATATGCGTTATGGGGCAGGGTTTAAGTACTTGAACAATGTGCTGGTCTATTCCTAGGTGGATACAGTAGAATATTTAATAACAATGCAGAAAAACCAGAAGTGCTCAAGAAACATTTCTGTTCTGTACTTGAGGAAAAGCCAAGGTACGGAGTCATGTAGTACTATAATGCGGCTGAAATAGTTTCTTTTCCAAAATGCCAAAGTTGATAATTTTAATAACATGGAATCTGAACAACCTGCATCCAATAATTTTAACAGAGGTGGCCAAGGAACCGTCCAGGCGTTTAGTGTTGATTTTTAATGTCTTGGAACACTGGTGAGTTTCCAGAGGACTAGAAGAAATCTAATGTTGTGCCAATATTTAGAGAGTGAGAATGGAGTGACCCAGGTAATAGGTTTAAGAAAGGCAACAGTACAAATGCCAGCCAATGTGGGATTGTGGGAAACATACTCTGTTGAGCTAACAAGGACAGTTTTGATGAGATTAAAAGTTTTTTGGTAAAAGCAGCAATGTTTATATCATATTGGGACTTGCATAATCACTCGGTCATTATCGCGGGGGTATCTTCTGGCTTTGAATTTAGGGAATCAGTATGCACCTTTGAAAACATCGTTCGATACTTTTAATCCATAAATCTGCAAGATAGTATTTTAGTACTTTAAAACACATCCAGGCCTGTAATGTCCGCTAGCTAGAGATTGCTATTAACAGGGGCTGTCTGGATGTAAATAAATAGTACTTGGTTTTCTTGTAAAAATGCAATAAGACTGAAATTTTACGTTTCATGTAAAATGGCATTTTTACTTTAAAGAATATAATTTAACTTGACATAGCTCTGCTGAGCTTTACAGTGGCTTAATCAAATACAGCACTGCTTTAAAAATAGGGCTTGCTTCTAACAGTGGATTAAGTTATTGGTCTTTCACATCTCAAGTGCTGAAGCTCGTTAGGTCTCAGGGTGAGAGTGAAAAGTGATGTCGTCTTAGCTCAGACAAAGTGTAATAGGAATTAACTCACATGCCTCTGTCAAGTTGACAGTTGGGTGGGGTTTTTCCACTTAAAAGAAAGCCCTTTCAGGTTTGTCTAAGTTTGAAGAACCTGCTCATAACAAAATTGGTGTTACTGAATGAACAAAAGGGTTTGTTACTCAACACACAAGCAGGATCCCTGACATCTCAAAAGACCAAAATCTTTCTTAGCTGTCCTTCCCCTACTCATTCTCATTCTCATGTTCTTGTAGAGATGTGATAGTGTGGTTTTAGCCAGTCTTGAATAATATCTAATTAAATAAGCAAAGGACATAGGTAAGGTCCTGTTTGACGTGAAGCTATTGATTGACTAATGTATCATCCGAAAAATGTTTTCATACCCTCCTGTTTGCGAAAGGATGGACCCCCGTAATCTCCAAGACAAAGCTCCTCATGCGACTCTTGGTTTTGTGCTAATGAAGCTTGTGCCTCCTGGCCAAAGAGCCCCTTCACAGGAAATACACCTCTTGAACCAGATTAAATCAGGTTTTGTTACACACAGTAATCATCCTGTACCTCTTTGCCTGCTTATACACTGATCAATTGCTGATCGATGCTAATGGCTGCAATGTCTGTTTTTCATCAGCGTGCCTTCCTTCTTCTTTGGCACTTTAGCATGTCACTGTGTTCTTCACGAGAGGCTTGTTGAAAGCAAAAAAATGTAAATCAATTGGTCTCCGTGTCGTAAACAAAAGCTCTTGGATCAGTCAGAGAGAGCCCTGGAGCACTGGATAGTTTTATCTCCTGCTCGTTTTATTTCAGAAGGCTGTTAAAAACCCAAAGTTCCCTCTCCAAACCAAAAACCTCTGCAGTCATGAGGGACCACATGAAAATTTTTTGCATCCTGTTCATTCCTTCAGCTGAGCAGCTAACCAGTGATTAGCAAGAACAGCTGAGCAGGTATGAACGTTTAAGACAGGTGATCTTAAGCAGCAGCAGCTTAATAAGTGAATACCCCATAGAACAGGTCCTGGGTAGGGCTGTAGCCATTGTAAGACCAGTCTTCATTATGTAAAAACATATTGCCAGTGTGAAAGTGATAACACCTGGGTGCTCAGAGCTAATTTCAGGCAGGAAACCCACTCAAACAACTGGGACTGAGGTGTTTGATGATGTTTTCTTTAGTAGGTAAGTCCTATGTGTTTATGCTTGGTTTCTGATGAATTTAGCTAAGGCAAAATCAGTGGCGTGAATGGGACTAAAGAAATCAAATGCCAAGTTGTAATTAAGAAAAGCTTAAAATCTTTGTTCTAACATGTAATATAGAGTTTGGCTTTCTAAAATAGTGCTTCCATTTAATGCTGATTTATGGCCTTGTTATGGTTATTTATTACAGGAAAAGTATTAGTATGTTATAAGTAGACATGAAGTACTGCAGATGGTGAGTAAATATGACTTTTGTTCATTCACTGCCTATGACAACCATCATATATTATTTACTGTTAATCACGAAGTACCTAAACAGAATGTCTCATTTATCAATCAGTTGTAAAATATCCTAGTGTAAGTCAGGATCTAAACATGTCCTTGATTGTTGCAGAAAGCTTTTGTCTTGGGTGTACTTTATTAGAATTCAGGATTTTCTCTTTAAAATATTCAGCCAAGAAGTTAAAAAGGTAGAGAATAATAATTAATTTGATAGATTGAGGAGGCATGTTAAAAGCTGAAAAACTGTGAGATGGTCTGTTGTTTCATGATGTTGTCTTTAAACATGGTGACTACTAATCATTTCTGAGGTGCTAAGGTGTTGTTTCAAGCCTTTGTTAGCATAATACAACTCAGGATATAATTCAGATAATTCAGGAAAAAAGGAAAAAGTAAAAGCTCAGGAGATAATTCAGGAAAAAAGGAAAAAGTAAAACACAAGGTAAAATTTCACCCCTCCCTACGTTCTTTCAAAACTGACACCTGGAATTGCAAGCTAATGTAGAATTGCAGTTTTATATGCCAAGGAAAGCTGACACAGGAAAGGCAGGGACAGGTTTCCACCGTCACTAGACTTGCAATAAAAACGCCTCCCCTTTTTGGAGAATGATGCCTGGATTGCTTGCTGTTCCCCATGTTAAGGTCAATAAATCTCCCTTGAAATGGTAGAACATTTCAAACTGGAGGACACTACAGCACATATGTTGAATATAGATTTTATGACATCTTTTCCCTGAGTACAGCAGAAAGGCCCAGCCATGGTTACAGAGAGCAGCAACATAGAACAAACACAGAATGGAAGGACCTCTCCGCTTTTCCCAGAAAATCCAAGCAATGTCTTCTGCTACCCACTGTCAATACCAAAACAACTCTCCCATGCTCTTATAATCTTAGAGCTTTCTTCAAATTCTGGCATGTCTTGAGATATTGTATCTTCAAATTGTTATATATCAAATGGATAAGTAGAGGAGGCATTTGTCTAAGGTTTCTAAAATGCATTCCACTTACTCTGTGTCTGGATAATTGAACTTTTGGCAAGTTAAGGTAGTTTGGCTTTGCAAGTAGGAAAAAAAAAGACAGCATAAATAATTCTTTTAAAAATGTTCAACTGCTTTTGAAATGGTTTGCTATTAAATATGTGCCATGTTTGGGTTTGCCAAAAACTCTCTATGGAGTATCTCACATATTAATGACTTTTGGCTTTGCCATGTACAGTAATGAGAAAATTCCAGGTAAGATTGTGCTGCCAAATAAATATTGACTGGATCAGAGGAGGGACAATGGTTGAGGCACTGGAGACAAGGACAGCTTTCAGCTAAGGTGCAGTGCCAGCAGGAGTTGGGCACCTCCAGATCTCTGCTTGATGTAATGGGAACAGGAAGAAAGAACATCCACTCACCAAGGACAGATGTTGAAAGGGTCTAGAGTAAAATCTGAAAATAGAACTAGTTAAAAAGTTCTATTAATTTTTAACAACTGGTACAAGAGCAATGATTTTTACTGCTGCCACTACTAAACTAGATTATGTCATCTCCTGCACAGCCAGGAGGCCATGTTCCCAAGACGATGTTCCCAACTCTAAAATTCAGTGAAATGGTATGGATAGAAGAGGATAGTATGATGTGAGGTTGTATTGATCCAAGCTGGGAACATCCTTGCAACACCGGTCACACAGGGACAGGACAGGAAAATCACGTGTGCATCCCGAGTGCATGAACTTGAGCAGGCTCGAGAGTTGAGCTAAATTACACCCTTCAATTAATCTAACCAATGTGGTGGAGGACAGAAGACTTTCCTGGCTACTGTTGGCATGTCCCAACTGCACAGACCCAGTAGGTCACGAAGAGTAAAGTTTGGGTCATGAAGGCGTTTTTGGTTTTTATGTAAAATCAGGAAATGTATTTTCTCTGTATTTTTCCTACTTGAGTAGAAATCCAAGTGCTTCTTTGCCAGTGATATCTTGGTGCTAGTACAGGGAATATGTTTAGAAATACTCCAAAAGAACAAGAAGAATCATGTTTTGGCAGGAAGCATGATGGTTTGGGACCAGCGGGGGAAACAAAAGAAATGCTCTGATTGACCCTGACACAATGTACCCTAATGAACTCCAGCCAGTGGATGCAAGTAGCCACAAACAATATAAGTTAGAGAGGTCTGTGGTTATTTTACATTAACTTACATTACAGGACAGTATGGCCTTTGTATTTATTGTAGCATGCTGTTTTAGCTTTCAGCTGAGGATTGAGGACAGTGTGGCTACAGACAATATAAAAGTTTTCTCTGTAAAAATCCTATAATTGAAGATCTCAAAGCATTTTACAGGCATTAATAAATAAAGCCTCAAATACAGCTACCAGTATTTCAATCCCTAACGTTCAACAGTGCTTGTAAGTGCTGTTATAATAATAACAGTTGTATCAATGCTCTTGCAATTCCAGAAATATTAATGGCATCTTCTCTGTCAACAACCTCCCCTCCTCCAGGCCTGGTTTTCTCATGGGCAGGAAGCAAAATTTTGCAAGGCAAAGAGCTTGCTGGGGAGTTTTTGTCACTTGGGATTTTGCTTTTGTGGGTTTTTGTGTGTGTCCAAGACAGGACACCAACCAACTGGAGTGTTTTCTTGGACTAATAAGTGTTTTTCCTGATATCAAAAACATTTGGATGGATGGGGTTTTTTCTTACCTTTCTTACTGGAATGTCTTTGTGGTCACAGACAACTAATGAAGAGAACAAAGGAGAGACAATGTTGTAAAATCATTAGAAATGAAAAGGGAAACACTGTTCAAACAAATGCATTTTGCTATTACAATGCCATTTTCTGTCTTGTTTGCAGCCCCTACTGTTCCTTACACTGGCTCTTCACTGGGGACAAAAAAATTCATTTTACGATATCAATAAGTTTTAAGTCAAATTGTGCATTCCTTGCCATTAATTTTCTTTTAAACACAAAGCACCATCAGAAAGTTTAGCTGCAGGGGGGCTACAGGCAAGAAGGAAGATACAAACGTCCCTCTTAAGAAAAATAATAATAATAATGAAGTCTTTTAAAGTTTAAAGGAAAATAGTGGCTTTTCTACGCCGAGATTGTAAGACCTGCTCATTGATCTTTTCAAAGAAGCGACAGCAACAGGGAGAAACCAGAGTGAAAGGAAATGAAAGCAAGAGAATAAAAGCCGTAAAGAGTTGGGGTACAAGGAAGGAGTAATCCAGAATCCGTGGATATTGATGAAGCCTGGGATGCAGCACAGGCGTGATCTCAGGAAAGGGCCTGGCTCTGGTACCTGACTTGGCTATTGGCTTTGCTTAACCACCAGGTATTTTTACTGAGAAACCCCTTTTTCCCCTTTTTTAATTCAAAACACTGCTCATCCTGTTTATCAGACTACTCACAGCTCCTACAGTTTTTTGGGTGGACACTTTCTGTAAGTGGGAAGCCTTTGCTGAAACAGGACCTTGGACACTGAGGAGAAAGTCAGCCTTGCACTGGGGTCGTGGTGGAAGGGAGACAGATGTGCTGCCCCTTTGAAACACAGAGGGAAGTTTTGTGAGAGATGCTTGTGGTTTGAATCAAATTGAGCAACTAATGATTTGTGCTATGAATGTCTCCACTGGAATGTTTTAATTCACAAGTGACATGTGGTTCTCCTGACAATCAGTGTAAGGGGCAGCACGCCCATAGCACACAGTGTCTAAATGAAAATGTCAACAATACCCATGGCAAGAAGGCCAGAGAGAACTTAGTGAAGAGGTTTTTACCCAGTGTGTAGTTAGAGAATTTAAATACAAAAATATATTCATTCGTATTTGAGCAGGAAGGAAATAAGAAAGGTTGTTGAAAAGTTCAACTTGCTGTCTTTTCAATGGAACTATAGCCAAGCTGGAATATTTAAGCTAAATTTCTTCCTCCTCACCCATAAAAATCACCTCTGAACTAATTTAATGTGTTCTATGCACACTTGGTAAGTTCCAGGTGTCTAATTACACCTGGTTCTCTAGTGGGGTACAGAACAGGGCATCTCTTTACATCACATACTGCACAAAATGGACGCTTTTCCGAATTCAGAAACTAAAGCCATTGAGTATGGCTTTGGTACAGGAGAGACATCAATTCATAAGTCTGTCATTATAAGGAGAAAAATTGCTCTGATGGCTGGTTGAAGGAGAAGAGCAGTGGTGCCACTGCTAAGATAAATCTGTATTGTAAGTCATCCAGTTGTGACACTCTGCTAAACTTATTTGGAGCAGAGATTTCAGTGACCTGATCTATCAGTCATACAACTCTGAATAACACAGAAAGTTCAGCATGGGGAAAATTGCAGCAATACGGGTTCATTGTTGTAGGATCACCACCATCGAAGGACAACACACCTCAGTAGCGACTGTTCCTGGTGAGTGAATGCCAGCACAGGCCATTATTGCTTCCAAGAACAGTGGAAGCCATTGAGATGTCCAACAAATGTGCAGAGGAGCCAGTCTTGTTATCATATGATAAGGAGTTTAGGCTCCTATTGTGCACAGACCAAAGAAAGTCCTGGAATAAGACAGATAATGAACTTGGGTTGTAAAATACTGTATACTATTCTGCCATTTTGGCCAGGGATCCTGTACCATATGTCAAGTGGGCTGCAAATTCCCATAAAGCAGCAGTTTGCTACACTAGACCTATAACAAAGGAGGTTGTAAAAGGAATAAATGGCAAGTGGAAGCTGGAAATCATGCCAAATGTACAGCACATGCTTATTAACAGCAACACAGCAGCCAAAGGGAGGCAGAAGTTGCATATGGGACTAGAGTTGTGCATGGGCAAAAGGGAGAGGGGCAATACTGCCAAAGGCTTTTTTCTTTTCTTTTTTGCCACTTCTGCAAGACTTCAGATGTTCTGAGATTTGGGGATGAGAGTTACATCTTTGGTTTTTAAACCACGCTTTTGTATTGATTCATAGGAGACAAATCCTTTATTTTACTCCTTTACTGAATGTGTGTGGGTATAAACAGTAATCTTCAGATATGAGTCTGGAAGGGCCAAAACCCTGACTCCTCTTAACCTGGCATGTTTCTACAGTATGAGAAACAGTCTCAGGCATATTTGGCTAGACATATAAATGTTGATTTTTATAATGGCAATTACTGTAATTTCCAATGGTCCTATAGGCTGAAAATTGTCCATTGAAAGCTTTTTAACTCAGTGAATGCCATTTTGCCCAAATCACGATGTCTTACGGGAGGATATAAATTTCAACAAAATGTCGTTAGTAAATTTAGAAATGTTTTTAGAAAGACTATAGCAAAACAGTACATTTCAAATGGTCTTTTCAAACTCATTTTCTTTTTTTTTCCTTTTTAAATGAAATAGTCCATTCTGATTTTTATCTTTTTTGAACTAAAACATTCAGAGTAATTTGTAACAATTTCATGTTAACAACTTCATTTCCAGAAATGTTTTAAGCATTGGTAGGGAAGGGAGGTTGCTTTTACAATTACTAAAACAACAGTTTTCAGTGTTGGAACTTCTGGCAGAATAAAAATTCTTCTTGTTGATAAAGTTGGAAGGTTATTGGAATTGGCTCCCATGTTTAGACTATGCTTTTTTTCATTTGTCAACATTTCATTAAAAAGACTGAATTTGTGGCAAAATTCCGATTAAGTACATTACTGAATTTCTCCTCAGAGCTTAAGATTTCAATGTACGTGGAATATAAAAACTGACATCCAGAGGCATTATGTTGCTATTTAAGTGCTGTGTTTTGTATGTGCATAAACAAAGAGCAGATCCCAGACAAGCCGCATTTAAAGGCCAGTCATTTATACTGCAGAATAATATATCTGTTTTAACTCAAATAGTAATATTACACATAAGAGGTAGAGAATGGGTGTTTCAAAGGTTTTCCCCATGTGTCTTTGACTTTATACCTCTGTGACAAGCATATATTTTTATGGAGCTGTGAGGAATGGTCTTCTCTGTGTGTTTGTGAATGTGTCAATGTACGTGCAGGGAGGTGCATGCGTGGAGTATGTTTTTATGCACACCTTTGTACATGAAAATGTTCTTGGGAAGGGAGAACTAGTGCTTACTAAATTTCAGTTATGTTTTCAGGGACTCAGAACATCTGCCATAAGGACTGGCAGTTTGGAGATGACAGTGGTTTAATTCCAAATGAATTGTGTTTTCCTGGCTTTTATTTATGAAAGATATTTGCATTAGAGTTCAGAAATTTAACCTTGCACACTATATTAATTGACAGCCTTTAATAGTAGTTGGTGACATGCTTAAATAAGACATATGAACATGAAAAACTTTATTTATTCATGGGGTGCCACTATCAAAACCACCGAGTGGTCTCAGTGAACTTTGAGAAATTTGCATTTCTTCAAGATGGAAGAAATATTTTGTCAAAGGCTCTTTTATGTAAAAAAGCTGTTTTTGTAAAGGTTAGATGAAATCATATTTTAGCTTGGCTAAAACGATGTCTTTCAAGGATTTTGGAGATACCTTCTGTGGCTCAAACAGCTATGGGTTAGGAGAAAAAAAAACACGTGTGTAGATATGCACAGATCTTAGGTTAACATAAAATCAGTGCTTGCCAGAGGAATCATTACGTGCGGACATGATGGATGGAAATGTCTCTTGAAAGACTGAGACTGGAAAAAAAGCAGTACCTATTTGCAAGAGAAGTAGCCTCCAAAGAGTTTTGAAAAATAGCCCAGGTTTTTCATGCTATGCATTAAATTCAAAATGAATGTGCAATCAATGGCAAACCACTTGAATTTTGTTTACTGGCTCACCTTCCTTCGGAGAGTATTCCAAGATCTCTTTGGAGTCCTTCCTTTTGCAACCAGATGTTCAAATTTGCCATCACATGCCAATATAAAAATGAAACTTGTTATGATTAAAAAAGTCTGGGAAAATAAGAATCAACATGTAAAGTTCAAAGGAAAAATGGATCTGGAACTGTAAGTGTTCATGCCAGTGATCTTACCTGAATAGCTTCAATGAATAGCTTCACTCACATTGCTAGTCTTGTTTTGTATACAAAGTTTTATAAGACCAGATCCTAAATTCTAACACTTTTTCAGAAGTATTTGTTTGAATTATTTTAGAACTGTTATAATTTCCAAATGTGATCTGAAAAAAAGGAATGAAAATGTAGGGTTAAAACTAGGTGTGATCAGTCAAAAGTAGAAAAAAACAAAACAAAAAAACCACTTGCTGGTTAAATTTAATCCTGTCTGGCCATAACTTGTTAGCCTTTCTCCTGCTGAGTAGTATTTGATTGATTTTACTGAGACTATTTACAAGTACAGTTCACTGACATTGCTGGTTGAATTTCATCAAACAACACACTCTTATTTCAGTCTCATTTTAGTGATGGTTCCTCCTGTTCACACCAGCATTAAAGAAGGAGCTCTGCTTAATCTTAACTGCTTATACATTACTGGACCTAAAGACATAACTTCCTACCTGCATGTACCGTACAGAAAGGCAAACCTGAGTTGTTTGGACAAAATCCATGAAAAAGAAAGGATAGATAGACATCAGAGAAATCACAACAGGGGATGAAAGAAAAAGGAGACAGAAAAATCCATTACAAATGAAAATAATAAAGTCTCTTAAACTTTAAGGAAAAAATAGAGGCTCATTTTGTACAAAGATAGTGAGATGTGTTCATTGATCTTTTTAAGAGTTGAGAAGAAATTGGCCAGCAGCTGAATAAAAGAAAATGAAGTTCCATTAATACAATCCATGGAAAGACAACTCGGGTAAATTGATCAATGCAGCACAAATAATTTCTAACCTTTCCCCTCTTTGGAGAAGATGTTTAGGTTTTTGTTGAGATTTTTTTTTTTTTTTTCCCCAAAGGGGATAAACAGCATACATCACCAATTTCAAGTGCTTTTTAGATGGCTTTGCTAACAATAATTGGAGAATTTCTGGAACTAAGCATGGTAATGGCTTTTCTTCCATGCCTCTCCTTCATCGCACCCTCGTTGCCTTGAAGAATATCAATACATCAAGAAAGTTCGAGGGCTTTTCTTTTCCTCTTTTTTAAACTCTCAATCATTTTACTTCCTTCTCTGCCTCCTCCTTCAAAGAGTTTTGAAACATCAGGCAATTAAAAAGCTGATGGAGGCACCACTATGGTAGCTGCATGCTCAACAGAATAGATGTGTTCATTGATCTTTTTAAGAGTTGAGAAGAAATTGGCCAGCAGCTGAATAAAAGAAAATGAAGTTCCATTAATACAATCCATGGAAAGACAACTCGGGTAAATTGATCAATGCAGCACAAATAATTTCTAACCTTTCCCCTCTTTGGAGAAGATGTTTAGGTTTTTGTTGAGATTTTTTTTTTTTTTCTCCCCAAAGAGTATAAACAGCATACATCACCAATTTCAAGTGCTTTTTAGATGGCTTTGCTAACAATAATTGGAGAATTTCTGGAACTAAGCATGGTAATGGCTTTTCTTCCATGCCTCTCCTTCATCGCACCCTCGTTGCCTTGAAGAATATCAATACATCAAGAAAGTTCGAGGGCTTTTCTTTTCCTCTTTTTTAAACTCTCAATCATCTTACTTCCTTCTCTGCCTCCTCCTTCAAAGAGTTTTGAAACATCAGGCAATTAAAAAGCTGATGGAGGCACCACTATGGTAGCTGCATGCTCAACAGAATCTTCATGGTCACTGAAATGCAGGAAGAGCCCAAAGGCCAAAAGAGTTTTAGTCCTTTAAGAAGTCCCTGCTACAAGCCTTGCTCTTTGCCTCAAACAGTAAAGCTCTTGCTTGTAGCAGTGGCAGTCTTTTCGTTTGTATCCTTTATATTAGCCAGATGTCAGTTGTCATATGCAGGAGAGAGCATCTGAGATGCACCACCCTTATCCAGAGGAATTATGCAGGCTGGAGGTCCCACCTTCCCTGTTCTTTGAAAAATGACTATCCTCAGCTCCCTGAAACATGAATGAGAAACAAACATATTCATGATAAAATAAATCTATAAACTCTAAGTATTTGGAGATATTTCTTTCCCAACTCAAAAAGATATCTGAAAATCAAAAACGTGAAAACCAAACTTTACACTTGGGATTTGGCATCTTCCCACAGCAAAAAAGCGCAAATATAAAGCTATTCTAATTTTGCTTACTGGGATGAAATGCTGTGATTTGCATTGAAGCCACAAAGTAACAATTAGAGTGCAGCAGTTAATGAAACAAAAGAAAAAATGCAGCACCTTTTTGAATAGGCTGTAACCCATGGTTATATAGAAAGCTTTGTACAGCTTTCTGTATACCCAGCGAATGAAATGGGCCTTTGCATATGCTGCATAATTGTCAAAACATAAGGCTTTGTGGTTGTATACCCAGAAAGCGCTCAGTTTTATAAAGCTGCATCACATAACTCAGCATCATCATCATTTTCTCCACAAGCCAGTTTTCTTTCACCCCTGAGACTGCGCTTCGTTCAGGTCGGGTATGAAGTTGTGTGGAGGTCAGGATGGGAAAGATCCAACTGCACCCATCTACATCACACCCGCTCTGCTGAGAGAAAGGTGTATTCCCTGCCTGGCTTGCACACATAAATACTTAGTGAGATCTTACACAGAGGGGTAAAATGTTCCACAAAATGACAGGGTCCTAAACTCTGCAGAAAAGTCCTTGAAAAAAAATCGTTATCAAAACTATTTTAATACAGACATCTTTCTTATACAGCTTTCATTGCATGTAAATATTTAAGCTGATGCTTAAGAATGTTCTGATATCCCATCCTTGAACCTGCAGAGGGGCATTAGTGATTCAAAACAGGATATTATCCACTGACAGATAATCATTGTCTGTTCAGAAACTTCTCGTTTTACAGTACAGCTGGTGTCTATCAGCTGTGTTAAACAGTTCTGCAGGGAGATTTGTACAGTTTAGAGGGTTTTTTAAGAGAAAGTGTAGAGTAAATATCAGCAATCATCATTTGAGTGTAATTAGCAAGAAGGCAACACCTTCTTTGCTCCTTTATAGGAAAGGATGAAAGATTCGATTTCCCTGTCCTTTATTACTTGTTACCCCGACACAGAAGTAGTCAGGCTTCTTTCCATTTAAATCCTAGAATATCTTCTAAAAGCTTACTCAGTTATTTTCATTTTTCATATCACCAGACATATAAGTATACGTATGCTAGGAAAGCAAGTGGATTAATTAAAGGAAGCGTTAAATGAGATGTTTATAATTTTCATACAGAGGAAATTAGCTTGACTTTTAACCTGAGGATATCACATCACACAGGCTTTTTGATGCATTTGTAAGGGATTCACAAAGAGCTGTATTTTTTCACATACCCAGTGAACTTCAAATTTTGCAAGGTTGTGTCCAGCAGTGAAGTCAAAGTCACAAGGGATTCTGGGAGCTAAGATCACACGGAAGATGTTTTATTACATGATGGGAAAACTGGGAAAGACTGAACTTTCAACCTTTTTTGTGAAAGCATATGAATACAAAAATCAAGCTGATACACAATAGCAACTAATCATCAAGAGAGACAATTGTTAGTGACTTATGAAAGAAATCTCCAACAGATAAGAAACAATTGGAAAATATTACTGTTTTTCTGCACCTACGTTATTTAAGCTTGGAAAGCAGTTTTCCTCAGTAAGCGTTATGAGACAATCAGGGGTGTTAAACAATAAGGAAATCAGGTCTTCACCTCTTTTGGATTTTAGAAAGAAAGGAAAGAGTATGTTGTTAACACTTTAGGACCTTTTCTGCACAGCACAAGAAATCCGGAGGTAAGTAATGATGCCATCACTGTCAAGCGCCAGGAGAGGCCAGAGCCAGGGGGTAGAAATGAATATGTGGCCTCTTGGATCTCTCTTCCCTCAGAGATATTTCTGCCAAAACAGTTTCATTTACACTTGAGTAACTTACCAAAGCCAGGAAAGTTTCAAGGCCTTTTTGAAAGTAAGTTCTTTGTTTACTGTGCGTGAATCCACAGACAAAGATAATGCTGAGGGATGGGCATTAGCAATGGAAAAGTTCTTCTGAGCCCTGCAAAATGGAAGATTCTTTTCTTTCCTCACCACTGCCTTGAGCTGTGCCGATAGACAGCTCTCCAGCCAGACGATACCTATTTTGTACTCCTGGTTCTGACCCAAGTATGAAATATACTGTGCCACTCTACTTGCTAATACTCTCACAGATTTTTTATTTCCCCTGTTTTCTCACAGTGCCTGGCAGCCTTTTCTCTGCACTCTCTCCTAGTTAAGGAAGTGGGTAATCAGAGCTACCTATCAGCTAAATTGCTATAGGTTCATCATTCTCCATCTCTGTCCTGAAAAAACAGTCAGATATCTGATATTAATCTTAACGCTATTTTCTATATAATAAAATTTCTTGTGAAAGCTCTCCCTACATCATTATCTGTCAGGATGACAATATTAGTCATCCAATGGCATTCGCACACCTACAGTACCATTTCCAAAATCCTAAGAACTTTTCTTACGTGGAATCTGCTAGGTTTACTGAAGCTTTTAATTTACTGCATTAAATGCCCCCCGAGCCATAAGATGGATATAAAGTCATTGCTAGATGAAACACCATTTGATTTAGCAACAGGTAGACCTCCTAAGAGGGATTTCCAACTATCTCTAATTTCTGTCAGGTTGAAATAGAAGTACTGCATCCAGAATTATAGATTTTCTTCTAATAAATGTAAAGGAAGATAAATCCACCCAGAATCTTAGCCCACTTTGGTACACAGTCACAGTTATTGTGGAGTCCAGCACTGTGGCAGATGTTTAAGGATGGGGCAGTCTAGGTATTCACGTAGAGCAAAGGGTGAATGAACAGACATATTACAGTAAGTAGACAATATACTGAGTTTCATTATTTTTCCTTTTCTCAGATTATGCCACAAATTTACCACTTTGTGACACAATGTTGGTTATTATTTTTCCCTTTTTCCTCTTGTCTGTTAAATTTAATAGAAAAATCCAATTATTATGTAAATAGAGCCTTGCTATAATTGTCACAAACAAGCTAGCATAACAATGAAGAGCAACAACTTTCTGAAGTCAAAGAAAGCGCTGATTTATGACTGTCTCTGAGGTGTGATTGATATAGAACGTTTTGAAGGAATATTTTCAACATTTCTTCGTTTTACAGCCTGCTTCCTCAGATCATCCGAGCTGAGGCATGTGTGCAAAGGAAAGTTGCTTTGGAAGAGGGAACTTTCCACAAATTCATTTTCTTTTCTTTAAAGAAGGAAGAAAAAAAAAAAGCCTACAAAAGCCATTATTTAAACAGCCTCCTTTTTAAAATGTTTCCGGCAGATGTTTATGTAGAGAATGTGCTGGAGCTCCTTCAGTAAGACACAGAAGTGACATTTCTTGAGGGTTTTAGCTGAAGAATTTGTCTTTCACATCATGTCTTTAAACATCTGCAAAAGGCAACAGAATCTTTATTATCCTGCTAACTTGAAGAAAGGCGCAATGCACAGTCCTGAGTCCTTAAAAAATGGTATTTAATGGGACTGACAGATGAGAAATATCTAGCTCTAATGTTTTCCTTCAGTAGAAATTCACCTCCTGACCTTATGACTCCAGAGTACGGCTGCTGCCTTCTAAAAAAGAACATTTCCTTCCATTCAGATGTGCTTTCTATGGTTTTGTTGTTTTGTTTTTCCTTATTGCTCAGTTATCTGCTCTAGGGGAAGGTATCATCGTCAGGATTCAAACAAAAATAAAATTATAAATACCGCAAGCACACTTGTGCTAGGTCTGTTTATGGCACTTGTGCTTCCAACCCTCTTTTAATTTCCTCAGTTGGATATTTTTCTTCTTCATAACAAAAATCAAAGCTGCCTTCTTTTCCTGTCTTTTTTTTTAAATGGATTTTGAAAGAGTGGTACAATTCAGCTTTCACATTTCTTTGCTTGAGTTTGGTTATTTGCCGTTGTGTGGAAAATATGGACTGGGGCCATTACTCAGGGCTGCCCAGGTTGGCCCTCCTACCTTACAAAGTAACCTTTAAGAGAAGGATTCCATCTATCTTTTGGTTTTCTGGTTTATTTCAGGTTCTTGGAGCAGGGGAGCAGGTTTGGCTGTGGGTTTTTTCACTCTCCACTGTATTGTATTTCGGTTGTCGAACCTTTTTTCCCCCCTCCTTCTTCTTTTTCTTTCTTTTTTTTTTTTTTTTTTTTTTTAGGGCCATTACTCAGGGCTGCCCAGGTTGGCCCTCCTACCTTACAAAGTAACCTTTAAGAGAAGGATTCCATCTATCTTTTGGTTTTCTGGTTTATTTCAGGTTCTTGGAGCAGGGGAGCAGGTTTGGCTGTGGGTTTTTTCACTCTCCACTGTATTGTATTTCGGTTGTCGAACCTTTTTTCCCCCCTCCTTCTTCTTTTTCTTTCTTTTTTTTTTTCTTTCCTCCCTCAAGGGTTTTCTCTGGGAAAAGTTTTCTGGGCTTCCATCCAGCCAGTGTCACAATTCACAGCTGTACTGTTTGATTCAAGTACTTCAAGCTGCCAGTGAGGTAGAGCCAAATGAGATTAAGGGCTTTTTTATTAAAGCAAGCACCCGCATGTGCTGGTATGGTTAAGGCTACGTCAGGCATTCCAATACGAACCCCAATTTCTGGAGACCTTTAGTTCTCAAACATAAAATATTTATGCCAGGCTGAAACCTGACCTAGATGTACTCATCTGGGAGGAGCTGTAACTCTTTGGAAAGAAATGGTTTGGCTTTTATTAAGTTACAGCTCCAAGAAAGGAAAATGTACTGATTTCAGGATAAGCGGCTAAAGAAAAAAAAAACCAACACAGAAAGAGTTATAGCTATGTACGTTAAAAACAGCAACAGGCATAAACTAAATGAGATATTTTAAATTAGTTGATGGTGAATTTTAAGGGAAGGCACGCTTTAGGTAGCAAGAGATTGATCTCTCAGCTTCCTTCCCTGGCACACGGTGGATTTGAACCCTCTGTGCTGGTCAAACTCTGATACTCCCAGCACTGCCTGGACCAGCGGGGAATCGCCCGCAGTGATTCTGCTGATGGTCCCTGCCTGCCCCCCGTTCTGCCCGCTGCACCCCAGATGTCACCTTAATATTTTTTTTTTCTGTTGGGTTAAACCATGCAGAATTGGTGATGTGAGACAAAATCCCACCATTTCTTTTTATTTCTGATATGAGCCAAAATCTGAACCCACGTTTCCAGAGAGAAACACATTTTTAAGTTCCCTTTCCTTTCAAAGACCACCCCAATTAAACCAGTTCTTTTTATAATGATTCTTATCTTTTGTGTCAACATTTGTGAAGATAAATTAATTGATATTCTAAACATAAACATACACGTCTATGGAAAACATGATGTGCCGTAGTAGAGCTGATCAAAAATGTTCATAAAAAAAGGAAGAAAATTAGAAGCTTTGTAGGAAAAAAAAGCCCAAATCACCACTATAAACCTTTTTCATAACTTTGGGCCAACTATAAAGTGGATCAGAAGGTTTTGAAGGTTATTGACATTTCAAATTTTGAAATTCTCAAACAGAAGTAGCCTTTTTCAATATTAGGTCACCCTTTCTTGATAAAGCCTCTGCACACACACTGACAGAGACAACCCTTCATCCTTTCAAGACAGAGGTGCTTTTATATAAACATATGTCTAGGGTGGCACTGTGGTTGGCAGTGAGAGCTTTCATTCTCTGTCCAGGAGCCCAGAGGCAGCTACAGCTCTGTGTTCTCACTCACAGGGACGTTTCAGGAGAGCTGGAGTCAGGTGTAAGGAGTAACTTCAGCTGAAGAAAATAAAAGCAAAATCAATTCTTGAGAGTAATTCTGTATGAGTTGGGCCATTATTTCAAACCTCCCCTTTTGATATAAAATAAATCACTATCTGGGAAAAAAAACCCAAATAGAACATTTGGAGTGATTTTTATTTACTGTTGAGTTCTTTAATTTCATTTAGAGGCTTTGTAGTTTCCTGAGATGTTTCATTTTAGTTTAGTGGTAGATAGTGTAACCCTGAAGTTCTTAATCCAGCCCTAATTTACCTGTAACAGCGTGACAGCACTGTACCAAATGCCACCCCTCCCTTGGACCATGCGTTTTAACTCATTTTGTATCACAACTGACACTGCAAATACTGAATGTCAGTGTGTATGTCCTTGTCCTACTGTTTTCAGGAGAAAAATTTAGGAGAGGGAAGAAAGGGATAATAGAGCTAAACCTGTAATAATTCTGACATGTTTACATAATTGCAATGTTATGCAGTTGTTGTGCAAGTCCTCATGGTCAGGCATTTTTTAGCCGTTTCCTGGACTTTTCCCTTGTAACCTAACAGTATCAAGATACAAATACCCACATCCTCATCGCTGCTGCTCATGTAATCTTAGCAGTGGTTTGAGACTTAAATGCTGAGAGACTGCTTAAGTCTACAAGACTCTGAAATCAAAGGAAGCAACATTAATATTCTGTGCAAATGTGAAGAAGCCATGAAAGCTTTGTTTGTTGCTAAAGAAACCAACTAAATCAAACAAGTTGAAGAAAACAAAGACTTGTATAATTGTTTTAATTAAAATGCCACTTATTCCAGCAAAACTGCAGCACAATCGCGCTCTCCAAATATTTCTTGCTTAGACTTGCATACTCAAAAACTATTCTTAATAAGTGAAATAAAACATTGCCAGCCATTTTCCATTCCCCTTTGACACAAAAGCTCCTAAACAAATTGCAAGAAACCCATGCAAAACTTTGTGATGTTTACTTCAGATTTTATCCAAGAGGAATTTATGGAACTTGCTATTCAACTCCAAAAACAAGTTATCTCAAATGAAATGTAACGCTTCTTAAATCTTCAAAGAAAATCATGGCACTTAGCCATAAAACTCACTGTGACTTGAGAAATTCCAAAACAGCATTAATGCCAGGATCAGACTGCCCTATATGGTTATTTTAAGTCTTCAGGGCTACAAGCCCTCTCTCTTGAGTCTGGGCTCTCCGTGCGTTCAGTGTCCAGTAAAGGTTAGAGCAGCCCAGTAACATTTTGCCTTTCCCTGGGTGCTAAGTCCCTTCACCTCTTCCCACCCCACAAGGTTATTTTGGCATCTCAGAATATGTCAGATAACAGAAGGGTAGTAGTTCCTCAGCTTCTGGAACCAGTCCAGCCTCTCCTTCTTAATGCAACATATGAATGATACAAATAGATCTCAATTTTAATTGAAGGAGAATGTCTGGCCTTTCTACAAAACAGTGTCACACGAGGTTCTTGTACTTCTTGTGACCTTTCCAAGGCTCCTAAGGCTTTTAAGCATGCAAGTTCAGCTTAAGTTTGAAATTCTTTGTCTTCCTCAAGCATGGATTGGCCTCCACTGCAAAATTTGGGCCCGCATGTCACTGTTAGTATATGAATCCAGCATGTTGTCACTGTGTGGTAAAGAGGCAGTTCTAAAATCTGAACCACACTTACTTTCTCCTCTCAAATAATCAGTTCAGATACCGCAGTTTGGCTTGAGCCTGTCTTTTATCTTTTTTGTCTCAGCACTCTAAGAGCTCTTTATCTTCACCAATATTTGGGTTTGTGTAAGTGTGTGTTGGGGACCATTTTTTGTACATTAATTTGTTATGTCATTTCAAAGACCTTCTCTTTTTTTGTCAAGATTCCTAAGCATTAGCATATTTAAGCTGGGAGGGGGGGCTATTAGAAATATCCTACAGGAAGCCACAATTTATCAATGAAAGACTTGACATTTTCTTCTAAACATATGTTTTGTTGAGCTCTTTGCAGGCTGTAAAGGAGCTTACAGTAACAACGCTCTTCTTGTCTTGTCTTTCTTTTTTTCTATTCCAGTGGCTGGATAACTGAAATAATTTGAAGTCTGTTTTTACTAGAACCTGATCACCACCTGTTTGAGTGAAGAAACTGAGGACTGTTTGAAAGTAATGCCTTTGGCAACCCATACACCTTGCTCAGACTCACATCTTCATCTTCTATAAAAGGCTTTTCCAAGCATTGCCTGAGAGTAGTGAAAGCCTCATTATGAGCTGAAAACTGTTTATGATTTCAATGCTGATAATCAAAATCTTATTTACGGAATTGCTGAATACACAGATCAAGTCTAAAAAGCAACAGCCTACTAGACACAATAATAGTCCAAGGGAAAAGGAGCAATGTAATTGCATCATTCCTATTTTATAATGGCCTTTTCCTTCCATGTACATATTGAAAGAAAGTAAAAGATCTATAAGATACAATTGTTTCTGGCATCTCCCAACCTGATTTCAGAACTCCAATGGGTTTCCTGTGTCCAGTGAGCATTTTGGTAGTATGCAAAAGGCGTGATCTATTGCACAATGCTAAAGATGAGGAAGCATTTTTCTGCTCAACAGCCTTTAGGCTCATGTAATGAAAGATGTGAACCCCCACCAGAGGAAGAAGGAAAAAGTAAGTAGTGATCAAGAAATTCCCATCCTTTTATAAAAGAGAGGCCAGGTCCTCTAATGAGTTGTGTTGCCTCTGTACTGCTATCAGAGACCTATGTGGTAAATACAGCCTTCCCTGACTAAAACCATGAGATACATGCAAAGACAAGATATATTTAAAAGGGAGATGTGTGTTGTAGGGGAAGAAAGGCTATACAGTCTCCTAACTCTCTACTTCATTACATGCTTTTATTCCACTGAAATCAGTAATCATAACAGAGCTAGTAAAATATGATGGGAAATAAAGCCCTTTAATATAAGACTCTCTGCCTGTCTGTCCTTTTATATGGCACCTTCCAACATAGTGTCTGAGTGCAAAGTTCTTCACCCTCATCTGATTTAAAACTTAAAATGGCTGCTGTGAAGACCTATCGTCCATAGTAAACTGCTTGAGATGAATCAGCTGTTCAGATTAGCCTCACAGAAATGATAATGGGGTTCTGTGTTCACAGCTGAGTTATTTAAACTGTCTGATTTGGTCCACAGCTTCCTTGGACATTAATAGGTTGACTGCTATGTCGCTGAACTTAGTGCATGAAAGGTCAGCCTTTGAAAAGCTAAATAAGGTAAGTGCAAACTGAAGCATGTTCCAGGCGATACCGCGTACTCCAAATGCACTTGAAACCCCTAAGAATCATTGCTGCTCCTTAGCATTTTTCCATATCTGATTTCAAAGTGGTAGATCCTTGGATCAATACTTTGATTTTGATCTCTCATCCACCAGGAGATTCAGGGGGTAGCTCACATGTTATAAACATATGCTCCTCCTGAAGCATCTTGAGTAAAGCGGATTGAAAACTTCTTAGAAGATAGCTTTTCATCAGCAAACGCTGACTTAGATGAATTTGAAAGATTTCTCAGGACTACAGCAATTTTGCTAAAATTGCTGAGAAGCAGCATTATCAGGCAGGGACGGTTTTCTTCAATAAAGATGGAATGCTTCATTTGACTTTTGTTTGATTATATTGTAAATTCTAACATACTGTTGTGCACACCTTGAAGTGATTAAATCAAAATGAGGAATTCAAAATGAAATGTTTTCAACTGTCCCAAAACAAAAACATTTCAAGTAAGGTAGCTTTGATGATCTGCACATTGCGGCAATCTCATTTTTGTGGTACACTTCATCATTTAGATTATTACTCCTGTTTGAAAGAAAAGCAAATTTTGACATGTTGATATTTCCTCCAGAACCATCAGCCCTTCTCTTCAGCAGCCCATGAGAGTGAATGGAAAAGTCAGAGTAAGAGCATCTCTCTTCCCCTTCCCCAAGCCTTCTCTTTGATGCAGGAGCCAGGGGGGAAGAGGAGGGAGGGGGATAAGAGTTAGTTTTATCATCTATAAATAGTGACAGTCCTTCACACTCACTTTCTTGAGTAGTCTTAGAGCACTAGGGGAAAGAAGAACAAAATAAGTCTAAGAAACGTTGGGAATGTTCTGCACATTTCAGGAATGTTCCAAAGTAAAAATTGGCTCTGGCAGTCCAAGTTTTAGAGGCTTATTCTTTCAAAAGGCACCATCAATTAATTTCTCAAGTTTAATTCTGTCCTGTGTTTACCAGCTGGAAAGCTTGTTGTGCAATAAGCATAAATGTTCATAGAATATAAATCATTGCATGTGACTAGTTCACCATCCACTGAAAGCGTTACTACTTCTCTACTTGCGTGGTGGTACACTTACTGCAATCTCCTTATGCAACACAATGCTGCTAAACAGGAGGCGAAGTCAGCAGCTTGGTTCAGGCTTGGTTTTTAGAGTATGGGAGTTACAACCTGAAAAAACTTGTTGGGATTTTTAGCAAAGGAGGATTGTCGTCACACTTTGAGCTGAAATGGAATAAAACTGTCCATTGCTAAGGGACCTAATAGCAAAGCTGTCACCATTACTCAAAAATATTTTTAAAATAATTGTTTTATAAGGACTTTACTATATTGGATTTCTTCTTGATTGGGTTTTTTTCTCATAGGTGAAGAGGATGTAGAAAATATACCATACATGGAAAACTGTGAATCCTACCATGGCGTTTGCATTAAAGGATCATTTTGTGGGAGGTAAGCAAATAGGCCCTTGCTGGTGATGATTAAAAACAGTCCAATCATATGTAAAAGAGGATAATAAAAATCCTGTCTTCTAAACCAACAAGCAAGTGATACCCAAGCCAGGAAGCTCAAAATCAACAAAATAAATCTTATTCCAAAAGCTGGATTTGGTTATTAATTGACTGATTTCCTACCAATAAGAGCACACTCTCAGGCTGGTGGGCTTGATAAGAGGTACTTGAAAGCCCAAACTGAACAAGCATGTGAAATATTTAAGGCCACATTTTTATATTTATTAAAAACAGCCTAAATAATTAAACTAGTTGATTCACTAGTGGCTTTCAGGCTCATGCCCAGAGTGAAAGGTCATGACCTGACATACCATGGCCCCACTTGGTACCGATGATTGACAGGAAAAGGAAATAAGTTGATATCTTTCACGTGGGAATCACAGCTTGTAGCAACTATGAGCAAGTAGGCTATTTGGACTTTGTGGGAAAAGTTAATTGTGTTATTATTCAAAATCTTCGTTCCCAAAGTTGGTTCAATGGTGATTTATTTACTTATGTGATAAAACAGCTGTGTACTGTAATAAAATACAGGTCACTTGCTGATGTTTAACGCACAAAAGTGGGAATGTGTTTGGTTTCTTTTACTTTGAACTCACATTCATGCTAGGCAGCCGGGATGACTTTGAATTGTTAGGAATTTTCTGTTAGTGTATTGGAAATAATTAATGTTCTCATCATACTATATATTCTTCAGTGCTTAGTTATGGAGAACGAGGAAGGCACCATACACTGAAATATGAGTGCCTCTCCACCATATGCTTTCATTATTTCTTTATAATGATAAAAAGGGGCTGCATTCAGTGCCAGACAATGTCATGGCCCCAGAGATTTAAGTGGCCTGCAGAAAAAAGAAGAAAAAAGCATTTATGATATGAATGAGGATTTGAAATGGCTTTTTAAAAAAGGCCTAAGATCCACTTTCACCCTAAATTCTGAAATCACTTGAAAGATGTCTAGATGCAAGCGAGTTTGAAGAATAGCAACTTTCCACCGGGCCCTGTTTTATATGCAGTATCACTGCCATCTTGGCCATGCTTTGTTACAAGGTCACGTAATTGTACCAAGCAATAGGGCACAGTCAAACTTCACATATTGTCTGATTTGTTCTAGCAGCAAGCCCTGTCATCTTTATCCAGAGTACATATTCTTTACCCCAGTCAAGTTAGCAAAGTGATGCACTTTTTGTTTATTCTTCTGAGCTAAGAAGCCCGGTGGATATCAGCTGGCCCATTACTGGGCTTTCTGCTCATTCCCCAGTGAAGCCTGAAGTGTGGGGACAGGGTGAACCATGCTGGGTTGCAGCTCCACCCAGTACTCCAAGTGTTCCCTACCCTTTTGCAGAGATGCCATGCACTGCCAGGTCCTGCAATGTTATCCTGTTTTTTACTGGTATATGGGCTGTTAGATGATAACAGTCCCATTAAAATTCCTATTAGAGTCAAAAGTAGTTTCACCCCAGAGCAGGCCATTGTGGGGAAGGATTGCACATTCCAGCTCTGTGTGGCACAATAGTTTGATTGATATAGCAGTCAGTCCTGGCATTTTCCTACGCTAAATTTCTTTTCCTAGTCTTTCCTCATATCTTATTCTGAATAGAGAGGAAAGCACCTCTGCTCAAGAAGTGGTGGAAACTCTACCACTTGTAGCACATTCCCGAGAAGAATTTTAAGCCTTAAAATAATCTCATTCTAACCCCAATAAACAAGCCCAGTTATACAGTAAACCAAGATAAAGGCTGCTTCACACAGAGTAAGAGCTGGTGGTATTTCACATGTGTTTGTTGGATATAATTTCTTCCTATTTAACATTGGACAATAATGCCCAAACAAATAGTATAGACCTACAGGAGTACAGGTCTGTGATGAGTAAATTATAGTTACTGACCGAGAAGGAGAAATGAAATCAAGAAAAATGGGTTCCAGTATATAACATACCCAAAACTGAAGAACTTTCTGGAGCAATGCTGATCAACTTCCTCTGAATATTCCAGAAGAAGTGGGAACTACTCAGGATATCAACTTTTTCCCAGCAAAAAAGGTATGTACATGTTGTACCTACTTGTTCTGAAAGGAAAAGGACATGATTAACCCAAATCCTGCCATTTTCTAGAATTTATTCAATTACAAAACTGAGAGACTACAACTTGGAGACCATAGCTATCACCAGAGCTGTCAATTAAGTATCAGCTGCAGATACATGGAAGGTTGTCCACTGGGTTAGAAGCTAGTCTGACCTTGTATAGCCCATGAAAGTGCTTAAAAATAGTGATGACTCTGGTTTATGACTGACTTTGGCTAGATTCGGCCTGAACATCAAGAGGCAAAAGGCTCTCTATCCCGTGCCAACTCTCTGATCTTCCCATTCCTCTCCACCTCCGCACCTCCAGGCTTTCTGTTTCAGCAGCTCCCTGAAGTGAGCACCATGACTGTGAATCTAGAAGTGAAGAAGCCCAAAACTCTTCAGAAAAGAGCAGTTATTCTTAGCTTTGTTTTGCCGATGTTTTTCTTTCTTTTTCTCCTTTTTTAAAGAAAACAGAAAGCCTGCCAAAATTTTGGCTCTTTGATGTGCTTTGGAAAGAAAAACAATGCTATCTATCCAAGCCCTCTGAAAGGAACAAAAATATGTCATTTTAAGGCATGAATTGCTTGAGAGGAACAATCAATATATTTCACAATTAAAGATGGTAAAGAATTTTTGAATTTTTTGCTGGAAATTTTTTATTAAGAAATTTTCAGAGGCATTTCCCTGTTTCAGTAAAATTTTCTTTGAGAAAACTTCCTGAATTGTGCGGTAGGTGAAAGGCAGGAGGAGGAAGAAACTGATATTTGCTGTAGAATATTCAATAATCTCATAATATCCCTGGGAGATATCCTAGACCCCATTCAAGCTTTTCTTCTGTCAATTGGGATTGAGTATGTGAACCTGCCTCATCCACTTTACTCATCCTACTTTGGAATGAATTAAAAAAAAAAAGATCATAAAAGCAGTATCTGTTCTGTTTGTTTGTTGATTCAGCTTTGAGTGGAGACATCACTTTATAAAGCTCTTCAGCTGTAAATGAGACACTGACTTCATTGTCTCATAGTTAGGAAATTTGTTTAAGATGGAAGCGTCCCAGGTTGGAATCTTTGGCCTCTAAACATAGGGAAGCTTTTTAAGCTGCAATCTTGGAAGTCATAACTGAGTAACTGAACTTCTGTTTGCCCTCTCTTTTTGAGGTTTCTCCTTCATCACCCCAACAAATCTTGCAAGAGCTAATTTATGCAATTTTTGTTAAGCCCAGGCTCTTGATAAAGATTTTCTTTCTACAGTGTGATTAAACTGAGGTAAAGAAGCACTTGTGTTATTTCTCTATTTTTCTTGAAGATTTTTACAGGTTTCCTTTTTTGCCTTCCTGTGACACTGCCAGTTGCATCATTTACATTATCTGCCCTCGCTTTCCACTGCAGCAGCTGTATGGACAGTCCTTGTATAACTTAGCTTTGAAGAGGTTTCTATTTATATCTAGTATTTTCCAGTCCAGTGTTTTCAAAGAGAAATGAGTAGAAATTAGACATAGACTGCTAATGACAGGGATCCTTGCTTGAGGTGGTTCTGTCATTGTCTATGCTGCACTTACTCCATGGATTAAGATGGTTTACTCTGGAGGATTACTCCCTACCTCAAGTTGAGAGTACTTACTGTTAAGAAGATAAAGAAGCCTGGTTTCAGAAGAAAGGTATTTTCTATTACTTGAAGGTTTCTTAGTTTGAATATCTAAATATCTGAGACTTCTACAATCTCTAATCACCTTGTGAAAGTCCAGGCCAGGATTTCAGACTTTGAGGATAGCAAGCAAATGCCTTAAATTAGAGGTTTCAATTAGAGAATATTAAATTCTCTTTGGTAACAGGAGATGGTTTAGGACAAATGGGAATAGCCAGGTGGGAGTAATTGGTGTTGGAAGAGTTGGATGTGGGAGCTCTGCCCAGCACTTTCTTTTATTATGCCTGTTTTCCCTCCACAGCTCAGGAAAACTCATATTCATGCACACTCTTACACTTCACTGGGATTCCCTGACTCGGAGACTGTCAGCATCGGCTTATTATACAAGCCCTTTGTTTTATCCTATACAATGCATCTCGCTATACGCAATTTGGCCTCTTAACCTGCCGTGAAATATTTCAAGGGCTTGTTGCTGGAAGACGCATCTCTCTTTGCTATGATTTGTGTAGCCGTGGCTGCATTTTCATGACAGCTTATAATGATTCGTGGTGGGTTGCAATACAATGAACTCATGCCGCAGAACAGCACACTGAAAAAGATCTTTCAAATTATTGTTCCGGTGCAAAAGGTGCCCAATCACCTTCCACCTGCGGATTAGTTGGTTGCTATAGGAACACACTGTAGCTTTTCAGTGCTGCGCTACTGTAGTGCCCAGATTACTGACTCTGACAAACACAATAGGGGAAAAGAATCACGGGTTATTAGTGCCGCTGATGATGTGATGTTATAAACCTGGGGTGGCATAGAGCGGATGAATAGAGCAAGAGCCTTGAAACACGAAGGACAGGAGGAGGAGAGGGAGCAGAGTGAAGTGGAGCTAAAGTCATCACTACGGAAATGTTGTCTTTGATCTTATTTTCCACTCTGAATAGGTATTTTCATAATATAATGCCAAATGCAAGCAATGCTATAACTGATGGCAGAGCCACTGGTCATGTCTTTATGTTAGTAGGGGGCTACCCCTCCTCCCTTCTCTTTTCTTCCAGTGAGTACTGAAATCTGAACCTTTTCATTCCTGCAGGATTAACTCTGACCAAGGTCAGAGCAACTAGTCACCAATAATCTTCAGGGGAGAGTCAGGCCTCCTGCCTCCCTGGGAAATATCACCTGAAATATCCACCTATGCACAGGACTTTAACAGGGGACTTTGCAGTGTCAGAAATGTGTGGTGAATAGCTGAGATCAGATCTCTCTCTACTTCGGTGGCCATAACCGAGACTCAGGAGTTTATGCTGCTGAGCACCCTCCTGCAGAGTGAGCTACCTACGTGCTTTGTAGGGGAGAAATAACTTCTTGCAGCTCTGATTTGTAGATGGCCTAACATTCTCAGAAATAGTTTTGTTACTTCTTGTGCTTGGGCAGGGTGAAGGAAAGAATAAATTATATCCCTGTCCGTTGCTTGTGTGCATTGAGCAAAACAAGCTGTGTTTAGTCACAAGTTCACCAGATGGTACTCTGGGGGTTATTGCTGTTATATTACATTACTGCAATATTTTAGACAAGGCGCAGTGATTCATTCTCTCTCCTCATTGCTTTAGGAGGCTCTGTTTCTCTCCCGATGGAAGCACAGCTGACCCTGCTGCTGGTGACCCTGGAGAGCCATGTGGGCTCCCTGTGGGTGCATGTAGGTCTCTCTCAAGGCCAGTCGGGAACGCCACTCCAATAACAGCACCAAACATTACAGAAAGACATGGCTTGCATTCATCTCTGTGGCCAGAGAAGCAGATGCTTTAAGTGACTCCACTTTCTGATTAGCAGCTGATTTGTAACTTTATTTTTTTTCAACCATAACTGCCTGCTCCCTCCTTCTGTACTCCTACCCCACTTCTTTTGCTTTCTCATTGGGCCCTCCTCAGCCATGCAGTGGGACTCCTGTGACCCTCTAAACTGGGAAATGACATTGCTCAACCACTTGTTTGCAAAATGAACTGAAGAACAGGGTTTGCACTATACTTTTAGAGCCCAAGAACTATCAAAATACCACAGAGAGGTATTGTTTTCCTCCACTTCTGCTACTCCGCAGGCTGAAACCCTTAGCCGAGTGAATTATGTGCCGACCGACACCTCACAACCCATACTGGGTTGAAGCCACATCTGCACCCAGGGCACAGGTGCTGCTGTTGGTCAGTTGGGCTGCCCCTGGGACCATCTGGCACCCCTCTTTGGCCTCTACCATTATGTTTACTGACCAGCTGCTTTTTCTCATTGCCATTGACAAAGCTTCCCGAGCCACCGTCTCCCTTTGCATCCAGAGGAGACAAAGAAATACTACAGCCTTTCACCCTCTCCCAATGGCCTTGAGCTTCTGGTGCCCCGAGGCCCTGCCCTGGTTGGCAGGTTGCCTTCTGCTCTTTAGCGTTGTTCCCACGATAGCCAGGACACTGACATTAGCTTCCCTGGTGCTTTTTTGCTCTCCCTAGCTGCAAACCCAAGATTGTCTATTCCACTTCCACAAATTAATGAATCCCCAAGCAATACAAGGAGTGAAAAAACTGATTTTGTTTTTTTCTGAGGCATCTAAGAGGGTGATGAAACAGGTTGGTCTGAACATGCTTGGATCAAAACTTTACCACAGGTGCTACTGTAATTTCAAGCAACTCGACAACTGCAAATTGGACCCTCTGTCCCTTAGATTATGCTTTTCATTTCATCATCTTCTGGAGGAAAATGAATTTCCCAGGTGAACTCCTATCTGCAAATTTAGAAGGACAGTACAGACTCTGCCTGTATAGTTTTAAGTGGCTTTAAGTGGGGACTGACGAAGGAGATGGAGACACCTCACCAGAGAAGTATGACAACATAGCTCAAATAAAATAATGGGAAAATCTTCCATTACCATAGTCATATGCATGTATGACCTTAGCAATGCCCAGGACCGCTATGGGAGCAGCAGTGCAACACTCCCGTTATGCCTTATTTTTTTATCAACAATGTTCTCCTTCACTTTGACGTCAGCTTCAAGATTGCTTGCTGTGATGTGCTGCACCTTTCATATTTTCTTTCCAGTCATAATATTGCTTCAGTCGTAACCTCAGCTCTTTGAGGAATAATTGTCCCTGACAAGGGGGTGAATCACTGGCAGAGAGTTGATAAGCATTACATACAGATGACAGAAGTCAGGACATATCGGATTACTGCTGTGAATATAATAAAAGAGAGCCTAAACACTTTGGCAGCTCAAAGACAAGCCATTTCATAACTCTCTAGTGGGGCTATTATCTTCCATTTACTGCCACTGATAACCAGGTTGCAACTGTCTCCCTAGGATCTAGTTACAATTCACTTAACACTTAGAGGACCAGACGTATTGGAGGACACTCAGATGAGGATAATTTCTTAAAGATCATTTATTTTTAAATTTTTATCTTCCTTGCTCCCCTCTTTATAGTGTGATAAGAACCTAAATCTGGAAGCTTTGAACTTCCTTCGGGAAAGGAGAGTTCATGGTCATCTTCCCTTTAATCTTTTACTCCTGAGTTTCTTTTGAAGCCAGTCATTCATAGCCAGCTGAATAAGTGACAAGCAGGTTTCCACCTCTCTTACTCCTGTAATACCTGGACCTAAAAGCTTGTTCCAATACTGACTCCATTACTTTTACATGTAGGTGGGATGTTTTTATTTTTGTAGCCAGGAAGGGGCACCTGAGCTTACAAATCAGGGGGTATTGGTGTGTATCAGTAGCAGATAATTTACAGCAGCGCCAATTGCAGTCCACATTGATGGAATCTGGATACAGATGATATTTATATGCACAGTGTGAGATTTTGTTTCCAAACCTCAGTGCCTAAGATGAGTTTAACACTTCAGGCTCTTCGATATCAAAGTTCTCTCTTTTAGGCTAAAGGCAAAAAAGAATTATTTTGCTATGGCAGAAGTTTGGCAAATGACCAGTGAGTCTCCTTACTACCCAGCACACCACTGAGAAATAGTTATCACGATGAGCTTAGGGATGAAACCTTCTGTGTGTGAATGAAACTCTATATTCTGCAAAATTTTTCTCCTGAAGCAATACCATGAGCGGCAAATGTGAGCTCTGCTCAGCTTTCAACAGATGAGGTGTTTTTAGATGCAAGACAAAAGCCGTTTCGCTCTTTCTCAGGCTGAAGACATGCACATACATCTGTAGATGGGAGCCTTATTTTGTATGTTTGGCCATGTAAGCTGGGGGTGTATCAGTAGCAGATAATTTACAGCAGCGCCAATTGCAGTCCACATTGATGGAATCTGGATACAGATGATATTTATATGCACAGTGTGAGATTTTGTTTCCAAACCTCAGTGCCTAAGATGAGTTTAACACTTCAGGCTCTTCGATATCAAAGTTCTCTCTTTTAGGCTAAAGGCAAAAAAGAATTATTTTGCTATGGCAGAAGTTTGGCAAATGACCAGTGAGTCTCCTTACTACCCAGCACACCACTGAGAAATAGTTATCACGATGAGCTTAGGGATGAAACCTTCTGTGTGTGAATGAAACTCTATATTCTGCAAAATTTTTCTCCTGAAGCAATACCATGAGCGGCAAATGTGAGCTCTGCTCAGCTTTCAACAGATGAGGTGTTTTTAGATGCAAGACAAAAGCCGTTTCGCTCTTTCTCAGGCTGAAGACATGCACATACATCTGTAGATGGGAGCCTTATTTTGTATGTTTGGCCATGTAAATCCGTACCTGGATTCTGCTCTGCCAGAGCCTCCTTCACAGCCACTGGGTGAAGAATGGCTTTTCCAAAGATGGATCAGGAGATTGGGAGGGGTTTTGAGACCAAGTGCTATTGGCAACTCAGAGGCTGCATGTTTATAAATATCTTCCTAGACCCCGGGCAAAAATGTTTTTACATTCCCATTGCTGGAAGTTCTGCAAAGAAGCCTCTCTACAGGCATTTGAATAGCCAGATTTGGTGAACTGGGAGCTAAAATGTCCTTCCCCCTCTACTACTTACACCTTTATCCCCCCATGCAAAATATATGTCTTAGCTGGCCAAAATTAGGCCCTTACTGTTTTATAGAAACAAACACAAATCTGCTGGAGAGAAGTTGAATTGGGATTTCTTAAACTAAAAATACTAAGTGGTGCTTAAAATTCCCTTTTTAGTAGGATTTGCATCCCTGCTTGATTTTTCACAGCACAAGCCCTCTTCTGCTACAGAGAACTAATGAAGGACAACAGCAATTAAAGAGGAGGGAAAAAAGTTTGGTCATTGTTGAAACAGTAATTCCAAGTGGTTTCTCTTCAGGACTTCTGGATCTTACCACTAACTTTCCAGCAGCCAGGGAAAGCCAGTTGAATACCTTTCTGCCCTGCTTTATCCATCTGTAAAATAAGGGTGATCAATCTTACCTGCTCGACAATTTTGTCACATGGTGCAACCAAGTAATATCTGTAAATTGCTTTAAGATGTTGAGATCAAAAGGGAATGACGGAAGTGCCAAGTGTTGTTGTTGTTATTGTATTAACAATGTTGGCTGTTTTCACTGTTCATATGGTAGCCTGGCTGGAATTGGGCAGGAAGCCCAATAATACCAGCAACCAACAAGAAACTAAAATAAAATGTTTTACTTAATGAATGCCTCTGTTTAATCAGAAGCCTGTGTAATTATGTCACAGAGGGCTAAGGATCTAATGTTTTCCTAATACATTTGCTTTTAAAGGGACGATTAACCCTGCATATTTCAAGATGATAAGCTGCTGCTTTGTTCAGTTCCAGTTATTTTTTTCTGCATTCCCTGGTGGGTCCAGAGAGAACCTGAGAGTCAGTGGATTTTTCTTAATTGCACAATAACTATCTTGTATGTCTGATGCTGGAGTATTTTCTAAAGACACAGGTTATTAGTCCTGGGTTGGATGGGTTTGCAAGAGAATTCAAATGCTGAATTTATTCCCTTTTGGCTCCTCTGAGCCATGGCATACATTACAGAAAGCCCTCAGTATATCTGCTTAAACAGTCAATATTCTCAGAAGGCTGCTTGGCCAGGAAGAAGGAATAAAACTATACCTTACCTTGAATCAAAGAAATCTTGTATTAAGTAATAAAGATTGTTTTCAGTTTATTCCTGAAAGGCATGTTTCTACATGCATTTTGCAATCTCTGTGTACATGTCTGTCCAGTTAGTACTTTTTAAATGTTTTGAGGAGAATAAAAAGCTAAAAAGCTCTTTACCTTCTGAAGACAGCTGTCTTAAGAGATACTAAAGATCACTCTATATGGAGATTCTAGGGAAGATACTTATGCTGTAAGGGGGAGGGAGGTGATTTTACGTCAAACGTATGAAATTCTCTGACCCATCCCTCTGTCAAGAGGTTAGATAAACTACATTTGTTCACACTTTATAGATCTCTGAACATTTCTGTTTTTAAAGAACTCGAGTGCAGAAGATCCCACGGGCCCTCTGGGGAACTTATCCCAGCACTTTGCCAGTGACGAGACATTTTCCAGTATCTAAGCAGGCTCTTCCATGTCATATTTTGGTTTGCCATGATGAGGATGGAAGACACTTTATTGCTTTCCCCTTCCTCTACCCCATAGCCCCGTAGTGAATATTAGGTGTTTATAGTAAGATGACATTTGCTGGGTGTTTGCTCAAACTCTTTCACAATGTATTTTGTGTTTGTGTTTAGGTGTGAGAATGGTGAGAATGCGATACTTTTTTCATATAGTATGGTAGTCCTGGATATTCCTTGGTTGCTGTAAATTGCTTTTAAAGGGAAAAAAAAGATCTTCTATTGGGAGCAAAAAAGATTTGCTTCCATTTATATCAGCTATCGGCCACGTGGGAATTTGATAGGAAGGAAAGAGTTAATAATATCATTATCGGGTCAGCAACTTTGAAAGGCTCTTCCACTTTGAAAACCATTTTCTTAATTATTTTAAGTTAACACTTAAATGCATAGAAAAAAATCACGTGTAATCTGAAACCCCAGACATGGGGACAGGACTGGATTGAGATAACATTAAAGATTTTATTGCTGTTACATTATAAATTATTTCTATTATGATGGCCCTATGGGTATTACATTCTGTCAGTTCGCTTTCACTGTTACATCACTTAATGTTATTAACACACTTTAGAGTATAACATTACAGTTTTATTGTGGAAACCTTAAACACTTACATCCAAAGTACTGAATCAAGTTATTATCCTAGCTGACCAGATCTGGTCTATTATCATTTTATCACTCATAAAAACCTGTGATTCAATTTGATTTAACACTTGAGGAAAAATCATGGCTTATATATACTTAAACCTGGTTGCAATATTAATATAGAGCAACACATGGATGACTTCATTTTATTAAAGTTGAGGTAGCCCTGGGAACTGCATTTATGATCTTGATGCCACATGAGAAATTTGATGTGACCTGTTACCATTTGTGATCCACTAGTAAAATGATAAGGTTTTCTTACCAGTTTGTTTAAGAATTGTGAACATTTTACCCTTTTTATGCACTCAGAAACCATACATTGATCAGAGTGTGCTAAGCAAGGAAAAAGGTAGTATTTCTCCATCTTGGACTCTTACCCTGCAGACTAGAAAAATGTTGCACTTTGAAAGGTGATATGTGCTTAGTAGGGCTCCTCTGCATTTAATATTAGAAAAAACATAGGCCCTTTTTTCCGTCTTTGGAGTGCAAACATTTTTCTGTGCAAAACAACTCTGATGTCTTCTGTATAGGCCAGCAAAGGTTTTAACACTTACACAACGTTTGGAGGCAAGAGAAGTTCCACTGAAGTCACTGATTAGCATTGGGCAGACAGTTGACTGTTGGTTTTGGTTTGCTGGCTGAGTCAAAATAAGGACGCGTTGCTTGGCACTGCCTGAGATATTTCATATCTTACTTAGGTTATCTGTTGTTTCCTTTGAGGATAAGGGCAGAAAACTGTATGTGAAATTTAAAGTGTCTTTTGGAAATGAAAAATCAGTATGTTTTAAACTTCGACAATGTCAAAATGAAACATTTCATCTTTTTCGCTTCAGGGGGAGGAAGAAGACAAGACTACGCTGGTGAGGAAAAGCAGTGCTCAATGACCTTAGCAAGGAGCCCTGCTCCCGAGGTCCATTTCCCACCGAGGTCGGAGGAAGGAGTTTGTTCAGCCCAACATCCAGGAGTTCACCAACGCCGTGACATTCCCAGGCGGGAGGGTGGACGCGCTGAACCAACCAGTCCCGTTCTGGCATGCGCACAAAATCTCCCTAGCAACAAAGATGACAGCTTGGTAACAGCAGCTGCTGCTTAATGGAAAACGTTAGAAAAATAACTCATTCTAGATCTACGTTCCCTCTTAGCATTTTCGTATTTATCACAAAAAAAAAGTGTTCTAAGAAAAAAACCCCTACCATCCAGAACTTTAAAAAGCTTTAAGGCAAGAGGGTCAGACACACAGCTGTATATGTAAAAAAGATGAGCTGCAAAAGCTAAGAAAAATGTGACTGTGTAATTCTCACACATAAATTTTCCTTCTTAGCCACAGCTATATTGTTCGCAACTTAACAAGTGGGCGTATGTACATGTTGTGGGAGTGGCGTGGATGTGCAATTATTTATTCTTGCATCAAACATGAGGGAAGGCCAAATGTGTGTTAAATTCCAAGTCAGCATTTTTGGCTATTGTTGCTTGAAGTATATCCATTTCTGGTCAGGGCTGGGCTCACTGGAAAGGAATTAGTATTCTAACAAAAGCAAATCACTGTCTCTGGTAAAATCTTCCCCATCTTATTCTTCAATGAAATCAAACACCTTTGTTTCTTTTTCTTCTCTTGCAAGTGTTCTGAAAAAGACCAGCAAAGACTTAAAGACAACTACATGGCAGCTTCCCCAGGTAAAAACCAAATCAGAGTAATGCTACATCCCCGTGTGAAATACACAAACTAGGTGGAGATACATTAACTTGTGTCATTCATCAGTCTGAAGTGATACGATTTATTACGTGATAATAACGGCCAGAGTTGTATAAGCAGTAAAGGTAAAATTACATCATTACTTGCATTAGCAGTATGAAATTATATCCTGATTAATGCACAATTAACTTGTCATGTGTACAACGCATGTGTTTGTAGGTGGACAGATGGGTTACACTATGTCTCTTGCTCACGTATGTAGCATTTATCACTTTCCCCTAACTTTCTCCCCAATCTCCAGAAATTATATAGAGGGCTACATCCACTTAAGTCCCTGATGGCTTAATGCAGAGCCACCTAGGGTCAGTATATGACTAAAAAACCCTTGGAGATGACCACAGATGAATACGTGCATGAATCCTGTTCCTCCCTGCAGATTGAGAGCCTCATCCACGACTCCAGGGAGATGTCTCCAAGGTGCAAGCACCAACCTTAACTGCTCTTCTGCTGGCAGGCACCAGTCACCTGAGCTGTTTTCAGAGCTGTGTATCGCAGCTCCTACTCCCAAGAGAAACCCCCGACACCACTAAATGACTGTGGATGAGGAATTTCTTTGCTCCTTTTTTTATTCTGATTTTGCAGAGGAAAATAATTAAGCTACAGGGAAAGTTGAGAAGGATTTTTACTTTTAATTGCAATTATGGATGGAGGTGCCTCAGCTTCACGTGAGCTCCTCTTTAGAAGCAGAACTGCTTTATTTGTCCGTGTGCTGACATTCAGGTTTGCCTGTCCATATGCTCCCTCCCTCTGTGTTTTTTTCTTTCCATTGAGAGTGTGTGTGTGTGACTACACATCTGGGCGTATGCAAACACATATTAAATAGCGAGGTAGTTAACGCTGTTGAAGGGAAACAAAGGACCTCCAAGTTTTAATCTCTGTTCTCTCACAAACTCGGTGCTTGTCCTTGAGAAGCCAATTTTAATTTCTCTTACCCGGTTTCTCAGCCTGAAGTAGGGGGGGAGGGATAATACGTTGTTATGCGAGCCTACCTCACACTGCATGTGATATTCAATTAGCTGTTTGAAGTTGTAAATTGCTGAGTGATGATAGAACATAACTTTTCAAAATAAATGGCATCAGAATTTTTTTTTCCCCACACTTTTTAGTACTGAAATCTACCAGAAAGGGTTGGTTGACTTTGATCCTTCCTGTGCTTTATTTTCATGTTTGATGGTTCTCCCCGGTTCCAACACCAAATTATGGTCATTTTCCAGTACTTCCAATTTAGAAGAAAAAGCTTGTGTAAGAAAAAAAATATGATAATTTTGTTGTCTTGAAATTTCCTTTCCAGCTGACAATATCAAGTACTTGCTGATTTGGGTATAGGGCACACAGCATTTAGGAACATGCAGATTTTGGGTCCCAATTTTGCACATCTTTAGTGCTCAAGAGATAAAGGGAACCATATTATGTTTGTATTCAACTCTTAGAATATTTTTAAGTTCTTCAGAATTCCTTCCGCTGAATAGATTTTAGCAGAGCAGAAAAACTGTTTAAAAGATGCATAGCTACAAAATAACATGTTAGAAAATTAATGTCTAGTAAACATGCTTGTATTAATGGCTTGTTATCACCATGTTCCAGTATTTAAAGGGTGGCTACAAAGAAGATGGGAGACTCCCTTTTTACAAGGAGTCATATGGAAAAGACTGGGGGTAGCGGGTGCAAGTTACACGAGGGGTGCTGGGCCATCTTGTCTAGACCATGCTTTTGCCAAGAAAGGTTGCACCAGATGCTCCTTGAGGTCCCTTCTAACCTGGCATCACATGATTCAGTGATTCGAACAGTTCCAGGACAGATAACTGCAGTTCATCTTTTGCATCGCTGACGTTTTTGATTCTGTGATGATTGGCTGGGCTCATTTTAGATTATATTTCTCCTGTCTAGAGAAGACATTTGACTCACCCTGAACAAGGAGTCTATTTCTGTCATTAGGAATTCACCTTATTATGCCTTAGTCTCCATTTTCAGTATATCCTGAGAGATAACTGTTGGGAGATGATGCTACAGAAAGTCAGCCAAGACATCATTTACACAAGTAAAAATTAAAAGTGACATCAGCATTTATTTGAGATTTAGGTCCTGATATAACAAAACCCATATAAGTTATTTCATTAGCATTAAGCCTATATTTGAGTGCACATTAGGCTTTAGACTAGTGTAGGGGAGGCCAGGATCTGCTTTTGAAATGTAGCTAAAAACTCATGTATTATTAAAAATAAAATCATTCTCTCTCATTTTTCAGGAGTGCTTTGTGTGTCTCTTGAAGTACTTCAAGATGACAGAAGAGAGAGACTTTCAATTGCACCAGCTGAAATAACCCACTTGTTCTTCCCTTGTAAGAGTGAATTTAAGATTCAATGATCTATCCATGCTTACATTGGCCATGGGCAAAGGTAGGAGAAAAACCGATTATTTTGTTTGTTGGTAATCTCACTATTAAACAGAACCATCAAGTCTGAAAATGTAAGTAGCATAGATGTGGGACACATTGAGAATTCAGGCAAAATACTTTCGTTGAAGTAGTTAATTGGCAAGTCTGAAGCATTTCGGTGTTAAACCATTAAACATGAATTTAAAAAAATGTAATTACATTTAAGACAGACGTTCACTTCAAACCAAGAAATTGAAAAAAAATTCCCTAAATTAAAAACCCCCAATCACGCCATTCTCTTGATAATGTTTTGAGGAGGGGAAAAAGTAAAAAAAAAAAAAAAGTCCAATGGATTTTGCATTGCAAATTGGTATTCTTCCTCAAAAAGAAAGGTTTGTGCAGAACTTTGTCCAAGCACGCAATTAATTTTTGCCGTTGTTCAGAAGACATCATAGCTCACAGAAAACCAGCATAATCACTGGCTCACACCTGTGTTAATTCCCAAATTACCGCCCAAGGGCTGGAGCCTTCCCAAAACAGACACGGGTAACTCCTCAGCCACAAATACCTGGTTTGCCCTCTGAGCGGCTCCCTACCGAGTAAATTAGGGGAGGGCACACTGAACAGTTAGCACCAGCTCCGCTGGCTGGGAGGGCTAGATATTTACTACTTAATTTTGCTTTTTGAAATTCCCTCTCAGCCCCAATTATTGACGTCTAGGCAGGAAGCCTGTGAGAGCTTAAGGGATCTGACATCCATGACTAAGACAGTTAATACGCTTCGTCAGAAAGCTACTAACACGAGCCAGGTAGCAGCTCGACAGTTAGCATTACGGAGCAGAAATTGAAGGGTTTTGGGGTGCATCCTTCAAGCTTCAGGAGCTGCTTTGCAACGTTTTTGAGCAGAGAGCATGCAAGGCAAACGCAAAAGATTATTCCCCCCCCCCCGCCTTCCAGTCCCCATCAGTCCCCAGCCCAGCCTGTAATTTGGCAAGATGAATGAAGTGTTTTCGGAGTGTCATCACTTCTGCCTCTGGCAGATTTGCTTCCCCAGTCTGCCTTTCGCCTTTTGGACCTGTCACTCAGCCCTTTGGCAGAGGGGAGGAGGAGGAGGGAGGAGGAAATCATCTCTTTGCTAATCACCTATCACAAGCAATGAAATCCCGCAGGCTCCGTGCCAGCTAGGTACATTTCAAAGGGAAATGGAGGGGGGCAAAGTGTCACTCAAGGCAGATATTTATGAAAGATGACAGTTTGCAAATATCTCAATCTTGGACAAGGCTGCTCCAGTGACACAGAGGAGTGTTGCAAAATTGGAAGAGTCAGCAGCCAACATTTATTTCATCAGGACCTGTCCAATCTTCAGTGATCGCTTGACAGTCTGGGGATTGCTGGCACAAGCCGGCCTCTTTCTATTGGTTGCTTTCATTTAGTTTGCATGGATCAGTCTAAAGAGTTGTAATAAATATGTAAAGAAGGATAAAAGGAGTAGTTTTGCAGAGCTGCATCCTCAATGGAAGAACCGCCACAAAGCTGCGCTACCCTTTTTAGCTATGCCAAATTGCAACAGTAGTAATTACATCTCTATTGATCGTTCCTGCGTGGGAACAATGAGATATAGGCCCTATCTTGCTCATGGAGACCCCCTGCGACTTCCTGGCTCTCCCCATTGCCACCAGCGGCTGCCACAGCAGCAATGGCTTCTCTGAAGAACTTCTGTCCCTCCCCAGCAATCGGTGTAGTACAGAAAAGACACCCCCAGGGTTAGGGGGCTGCATTGATGATTTGCTGCTTCTGCAGGGGCTGGGTGAATGCCTGGGATCTATCTCCACGTCCCTGGGTAAGGTGAGGGCTTCAACCAGCGCAGCCTCTCCCGCCCTCAGCTCCCTGAGGTAACATGAGGCACAGCTGCCAGCCCTGAGTGGCTCAGCCAATCAGGGGGCTGCAGAGCCATCACGTGACCACTGCAAGGGCTTATTTTCCCTCCCTCATGCAGCCTCTGGGCGCCATTTTGGATCACGATGGCTCACTCAGACAAAGGAAAGGGATTTGTGGCATGTCTCGCGGTGTGTCGCTGAGGTAACTGCAGGTGTGCACACAGCAGCCAGGGAATACACTCACCATGGGGAAAGGAGGCAGACAGGAGAATGCAAGCCCCTGGAAAGCAGAGGATTAGAAGACCAAGCAGGTAGGAGGGGAAGAAACAGTGGTGAGGGGAGAGAGGGCTGTGTTTTTGTGCAGGGGAATGGGATCTGAGCTGGGCAGGGAGGTGAGGGCTGTTGGTGGGCTGTCCTGCTGGAGGCTGAGGGAGCCTCCAGAGATGGGGACAGGCACATTCTAGCGCTGAAGTGCTGTTGCCATCAGCCATTCAACAGGTAAATGCTCTTACAGGGACTGGTTTCAGCACTGTCTCTCTGCCTGGTTCTGTAGGGTCTGTAGCTTAAAGCTTTGAGCACCTGTATATCTGATCATAGGGTATGTGCTTCTGCCTCTTAATTGCCCCTGTCATTTTGTTTTCCCCTGTTGCAAGCTAATTCAGAGGTCAGTAACACAAAAATACTGTTTCCTACAGGAACAATAGCCTAACAGATTGAATTACTCTGCTCTGGGCTGAGAAGCAGCAGTTTCTGAAATGCTGTGTTAGAAGGGTCTGGAGTAAACACAGTTATTGACAGCAGCAGAGGAACAAATGCAGGTAGTTGGCACAAAACCTGGGATTTCCAAGTGAAGCCATTTCCTTTCTTATAATTAACAATGAATTGTATTTGATAGTTGGTACACTTCTATCTCAATGTTCACTGTTTCTATAGTCAAATATAAGGCCTAAAAGGAGAGGCTAATTCAGCTACTTGCTGTGTGGTGTTTTCTTGTATCTCATGCACTAAGGGTGTGTGTGACTCATGGAGAGTAACGTGGATGGAGGTGGATTATGTTAGCAGAATGCAAAACTGCTCTTCTGTTTTAGGGTTTTAGCAATTCAATTGAAATGGATCGTGAATTCAATTAAAGGCCTTGTTCTTCCTTTTTTTTATGCCTTGCATATCTCAGAGTTTTGCATAGTTTAAACTAAACTGTGGCATAAAACAGCATCCTTATTTCAGTCATCAAAAAGTAAGTGTTTTCTCTGAGATCTCTGGAGTTCAATCAAGATGCACATGGGTGACAAGTGGTAAGATGCTATAGAGCTCCTGATGAGAGAAGCTGCCATTGCTTTTAGTCTTGTATATTGCTAGTGTATTTCAAGACAACAGATAACTCATGGATGTCAATAGGAATGTATTAGTCTCCAAAATTAATAGCGAAAGGAAAATAAATGTGCCAACAGGGTCTCTCCTGTTTAGAATCTAACAATGAGAAGTGGGAGTATTCATCAGAGGTTCTTAGAAGTGCAACTTGTTTTTTGTGAACAGTTCAGTGGTGTTTACAGGTGTGCTGAGGCCAGTATACTTGTGATGTAGGCTCTAAGGTTAATTTCATGCTAGCCAGAACGATAAAAGTTTCAGTCTTCAGCATGGTCAGCTGTGCTAGCCTGTTCAAAACTGGCATGGAGAATCCTCCTCCGCAAGTTTCTTTCTTGGCCTTTGCTGGCAGCCCACAGAAAAGCTGATCAGCTGAGTGGGTGAGTTTACTGAGGGAGAGGTTAGCACCCTCCCTTTACTCTATTGCAAATATCTTTGCCAAAACAAATTATTCTTACCCAAGGATTTCTGGGTAAATCTTCCATCACTGGGGAGAAAAAATGAAGTGCTATAAAAGGCTAGTTAATCACTGCATAGCCTGCAAGGAGCAGAAGGCCATTCCAGAGTAATTGGAGTTATCTTCATTATTCTTATTTTCAATTACATTTCAAAATCAAATAACAACTTGCCTTTCAGACAGTTTCATGATCTAAATCCCAGTTCTATAATTTTTACTTAGTGCTTACTTAGACAAAGGTTCCCGTTGATTGTAATGGCCTCTCAGCTTTTGGAAGAAACTTGCAGAAAAAAAAGAAATTAAAGAAATTTTGGTCTTTGAAATAGCAGAATCCCAAGCTGTCCACACAAATGTGCATGTAGTTCTTGCAAGTCACCTGTACTGTTATTTTAGTCTATTTTCAAATAACTGCTTTTCAGGTGCCATCTTGACACCAATTAAACACACAGCTGTGCATCTGTTCATGTATAGGGGTAGATTACTGATGTGTTGTAACTCAGGCCATTGCTGTTACTGCAGAGTAAGCAGAATGATTCTTAATAATTATTAAACAGTTCATGAAAAAAGTTAGTGGCTGCATCTAAACTATCTCAAGCAGGTGCACAGTCTAGTTGTTTACTGACCTTCCTGGTGGTAGTTGGCTGTGATCTGGTTCAGGAGCTGGTGGATTGATGTTAGCTTATGCTGAAGGAAGGACAGATATCCTCAGAGGATTTTGGTTCTGGGGTGCAATGTAAGAATTTTGGGTGTCCTCTGGATAAGGAGAGCAGGCCTCTGACAGTTTTGGAGACATCTCTGTTGTGAGGTTTCCAGTTATTTTTCTGAAGTGTTCCTATACATATGAGTCTGCACATACACATGTGTCTCTGCATGTATCCTTATGTCAGCACTAACCATCTTGGCGAAATAGACACCAGCTAGAAAGAAGGTGCTTCTGTTTTTCATATCAACACAATTCCATCTCTATCCAGAAGTCATAGAAGTGATACAGTTTATAGAAAGTTCTGTGCCTGCATGTGTCTTCATACCACATACTCAGTCCCTTAGTCTTCTGAAATATCTCTTGCCTTGCAGGAAGGAAGGGTACTTCAGAAAAACCAAAACCCACAACCAAAGATCTCAATGTTATTCGCTGGAATTCTTCCCACAGGACAGGAATTCCCATACAGGTCAGGGAAAAAAAATACAACCTCCTTTTCTGACTATCACTTTTCATATGGTAAATCCCTCAGAGTCTTTATTGTGGAATGAATAATAGATTAATCATTCCTCTGTGTGCAATGCCGGGGCTCTCTAATGTCACTGATTATTCTATATTGAATAAATAGTGTTGCTAGGTTGATATGTTTAAGGCAAATGAGATGCTTATTGGTATCCAAGAAGCCAGTTAACAAGATCCATTTCCCTCCATTGACTTCTACTCATGTATTAATGAGGTTCAAAAATGTCTTTTCTGTGTGTATCAGATAAACGTGCCTTTGTTATTCCCAAGAAGCACACAAATATTTGCTCCATTTATGTTTGTATTAATGTGTCACTGAAGCTAAATCTTCAGAAAGGGAATAAATACCATATCCATTAAGCCACTTAAGGGGTGAGTTCTGCAAAACTGCTGCAGTTGTTGCCATGGCAAATATCCATATTTAGGGAATTGTGTGGCATCAAATCTAGCATAAAGGACCAGAAGAAGGAAACGGACTTCTCCCCAGACAACTGTCACCTGCGTATATGTATTTAAGAAGTTTCAATGGCTGAATGGGCACTGTATTGAATGGTAATTTAAGAGCGCAATGTGAGAAAATGCAATACAACCCAGAGAACACACAGAGGGAGGAAGAGAACAGTGAACGATAAGATGACTAAACAGGGCTCAATAACTGTTGGGCATAAGTGTCAAGATTTCCTAGACAGAGGTGTGCACTGTTTTCCCTGCTAAAGACAAAAAAAAAAAAGATATTCCAGGAAATGGAATGGATTCTTGTACAGTTTTTGTTATGCTAGTCATTTTCCTTTATCCCAATGTAGTCTTCAGTAGGCAAATGTGTTTTCCTTGACTCATGAGTTTTGCTTTTTTTTGACCTTGACTTTTCATGCAACATCTGTGGGTGTTTGGAAAACTCTTAGGTTTAGGAACCAACAGATCTTGCAATTGTAATCTCTACGTGGATAAGTAGGTTTACCTTTCCTTGAAATCACTGGTAGGATTAGATAATCTTTTCCATGGTTCGGAGGGATTCTTTTGTTTAACCTGCTTAAAACAGGTTTTACTGTAGTGATGAAAATGCCAGCAGACTTTCAGGTAGAAGTCTGGAGAATTCCATTTCAAAGTTTAACAAAAAATATGAAAAAAGAATTACTAGAAAGCACAGAGGGGTTTTTTTGGTGTCACGTGACACAATTCATTTTGCTTTGTAATTGGAAAATATCTCTAAATGATTTAAATCTTTACTGTGTCTTCATTCTGTCAAGACAAATGAGTAAATTAACTAAGGTATTAAGATTGCTTCTGGAAGTGACTTCTAAGTTAGTACGTCTAAATTTTGTTTTTCGTTTTTTCTAACCACACTTTATGTGGTTAGATTAACTAAATGAAAGAAACCCGGCAATCATGCTTTAAAAGTAACCCAACAAAGTTTAATATAAGATCTTGACTGATTTTATTCCTGTTTAGGAAATGTGGACATCCTAGGGTTGAATGGAGAATGAATTACATATGGAGGTTGGGACAAGGGAGGAAACATTAGTATATAGGAATGCCAAGAAGTTTACTCCTTTTCTTCACCTGCCTAGAGCAAATTTCCTGAAAACATCTGTAAATGCTGTATAATGGGAAGGCAGACTTGGGCCCATACTGTGCAGGAAGCTCCAACCTTTGTCTGCAGCACTGGATACAATAGTATCAGGATGGTGGCAGACTGAAGGGTATCTCTTGTGTATAAATCCAGATCCTTTTTTTCTTTTCCTGGTGAGGGGAAAAGGGGAAACAGGACCAGGTTGAAGAACACCTGGGAGCCATATGGAATTTACTGATTTTTTTAATTAAAATTTTGTAGCTCAGTTTCAAACATTGCAATAACTTAATACAGAGTAAAACTTTACTGGATTCAGTGCAATAAAGTCCCCTGAATATTCACACGTTGCCTACAAATGGCAATTGTCTTCTAATGTAAGTGGAAAGAGTTGGTGTTTCTCTGTGGCCCTAGTCCAAATCCACAAAGTCAGCAGGGGGGCCTCTGGCCTCCAGATCAGGTCTGCAGCCTGGTTGATATCTCAGACCTTCTTGAGTGTTTTGAAAATGTATAGAACCGAAAATATGATTCCTTCTCCAGACATTGGAATGTTAGCAAAGAGTAGAGGTCAGACTTCTCCAACTGATACTTTTGTTTACAATTCATATTCAAGAAGGGGCCTATTTCCATGTATCGTTTGGTCATACCCAGACTCTTATGTAGACCTATTTGGGGAAATTCTAGATGGTGGAAATACCATGAGAAGAGGTTTACTGTCAACATGCCCAAATGTCTTTTAAAATATCAGTACACAGGGAGTCATTCCCAGTTCTGGTTCAGACTCTTGCTTGAGTGTAGTCAGCTTTGGCTCATTGCATTTCTAAGCTCAGGCTGACTGGTTTTAGGCAGAGATTTTCCAGCAACAGGCCACATACCTAAGCTAAGTTCCTCCTGCTTTTGCTTCCCTAAATCTTTTCTTTCTTGGATTGCCATGCTGAATATCACTGATTAGAAGCTACCTTCTCATTCACTACTATAAAGACAGAGCAGGATTAGTTAGATATACTAAAATATGGTTTCAGTCTTCATTCCCAGCTGATACTTTTGTGGCATGAAAATTTTAGAAATAGTAATTTTCAATCCTTTTCATCTAATGCTTTATCAGAAATCCAGAAGCAAGAAAAAGAAGCAAGAAAGACAAATTCTCACTTACTTGTTTTCTCTATCAAGCAATTGGAAGTAACCGGCTTCTTGTAATAAAAGTAGGGTTTTAGGAGATTATTTTAGCTCAGTTTCTCATCCAGCTCTGAAAACTGAGAACATGGCCCACATTTGCATCTGGTTTGTGTGACAGAATATTTCTTGTTCCACAGTCTGGGGTTTTCATATCCTGGGAGGCTTCTGAGTTGAGATGTGAAAAAAAAAAAAAAAAAAAAAAGTTCTTAGAAGTGACTGCTTTGGTTACTACTCAAAGTTGTTTTAAACTGGAGTCCTGAATACAAACCTGCTTAAAGATTTCTGATCATCTGTAGTTTACAAGCCAGTGCTTGTTGAGCCAATTAGCCTGCTCGCTGCAGTGTCTGCATTTTTCAAATAAACTGTAACTCTGTCAGGGACCAGACCTTAAATCTGAACCTTCTGTAACTTTTAGAGAGTTTGAGATCATGTATTACTGTATTACTGCTTGAAACACTCGTGTACCTGGATCATAAACATAGTAATGCAGTCCTAGAAAATCAAATGGTGTATTTTCTGAGATGACTGACAGTCTTGCAGGTACTTACAAGCACTTAGTACCTAATGAAAACCAAGCCTATAGAATGCTCCATCTCATTTATCCTATCCTAAAAGGCATACATTTCACATAGGTCTGAAAGGACATAAAAGGATAATTACCAAAAAAAAAGGCAAATGTGATTGTGGTGTTCATTGTAGGGCACAGAGAGGGGAGACAAAACTCCTGGGTCTTTGATTTATTTTTTTATCTGTATGCAATTACATAAGTCTACTTCAAAGAGAAGCGGGGTATGAAGCAGTAGTTTGAGATCTTGTGATGGAGATCAGCAAATCGATAAGTAGAAGGACACTCACAGAAAGGTTATTCTGCGGATGAAGTGGTTACTGTTTTTTTTTGTTACAAATTTCTTGTATACCTAGGGCAGGGAAGCAAAGGGTAGTTATAATGCCGATTTGATTCCTCAGAAGTATATAGAATAAATTACGTGTAATGACTGCCTTTAAAAAAGAAAATAATAAAAATGCAGGATTGCTACCAATGTCTTTGAAACACATGCTTTGAGAGTTTGCGTCGGTGAGATTTAACTTCCGAGTAGTCCACTGTAGTCAGAATGGCACAGATGACTGTAAGGGGAAGGGCAAGGCTGACTAATTGAAAACTGGGAGCACTTTGCAAACACTATTACATGAAATGTGAGAAGTGTAACGTGGCAGAAACAAGGCAACGCCTGGTGTAAGCAGTTAATTGTGTTGTACAGTGGCGTGTTAGACCAGCACACTTTGTTAGAACCTGATCTACTGCCATTTCCAGTCTCCTCGTCCTCTTGATGACTTGGGTTACAGAGATGACCATTTGGGTGAGAGTGTCCCCCGGGGAGCCAACTTGCATTAACCCGAACATTTCCTCTGTTTGATGTGCCTTTATCATGCTGCAGCAGCTCAGCGGCTCCAGTTATTTTTTTACTAATGCACAGCAGTGATTTGTTAAAAGAGAATTTATTTAATTCAGGATGAATATGGGCTTTTATGTTAAAAGCCCTAGCTAGTCTTTACCTGTAAATGAGGGAGGCTTATTTGTCTGCTAACGTCAGTGTCAGCTGAGGGCCAGAAGTGCTGTTTTCCGTAAATATCTTTTAGAGTTCATGTGTTCAGGGGAAAAGGGGAACAGAGAAGAGTGTGTTTCTTCACAAATTTACTAAAACAATCAGGTAATGATTCTCCAGCACGGGCTTCACGGTGCTGTTACTGTTTCAGCAGTAGCAGTAATCACATACAAAACCCAATATTGATGCAGTTAGCTATATCTGTATACTTAGCTCTGCTGTGGTGTCAAAGGATACTGATCTCTGAAGTTCAGGAAATGCCACCTTTTATTTGTTTGTGTAGTCCTGAATTTTCATCAGTTCTGTGTCTGTGTTCCTACTTTCAAAACGGTTGGTATTATTTGGGGATGGTTCCTCCTGAATTTATGGACTGCAAAATCCCAGAATCAGTTTTAAAACTGCAGTTCTTGAAAAGTGCATATAAGTCCCTGATTTTCCCCATTTCTGCTACTGTGCATATTACAAAGGGTCAGGGAAACTATTGTCCATCTGTTTACAGTATAGGTATTAGTAATTAAACTGATGCAAAATATTTTGATATTTGGGGAAAATTTTCTAAAACAACCTTACTTTTTTTAGGAAACAGAAGTGTGGTTGAAATTTTTTTTATGCAGGATGTGAAGTAGAGGAGTGTGTGTGAATGTTTTTGTGTGGGGATAATTTGAGGCTGTTGTTGACTTGTTATATTCAAATTTGAAGCATTCTTGCTAGGGCAGGTTATGTGGCTTCCAAGCCATTGGTTCAGAACCCTGAAGAAGAACTTGAATCAGTGACAGACATTGCAATCTTTAGCCCAGAATGGGAAATGAGCATTACTATTGTGGATTTGCAGATACACAACTATTCTACAACCATGGATTTGCGCTGAGGCCCATTTAAGTGATACTTCTTGTGTTGCTTTAGTGGATTGTGTCTGTAGTCAGACAGTTGACTGTCTAAGTGTGGCAGTAAACCCAGGTCAAGGTACAACAGCCCTATTGCTGGAGAAATATAAATCATTTAATGGGTAGATAGATTCATTGTTTGAGACTAACACGCCTATGCTCTTGATCTCATAATTCAGATGGAAGCACTATATTGCCTGAAGTTTGAATTGCAGTGTAGACTTTTGATATGCTTTGTAAACACGGAAAAGCTACAGTTTGTATCCCACCCCTAACCTTGCTCAGTAAGCTCAATTCCTTCAAGATCACTGGACAAAAGGCTTGCCTTTGAAAGTCCATTAGTCAAAAGCCCCTGACTACAAACCATATCTCTGTGTCTGTATTGGAAACCTCCTGCTTCCCAAGAGTAGTCCAGTCCTCTCTAAAGGCTTTGCAGAATTTCTGAAAATGAAGACAACTGTCTCTTGCTGCTTCTCCCTTCCAGTACGCTTAGGACTCTGAGGTTAGAAACATTGAAGATAGGAAAGCTTCTAGTCACCAGAAACCTCACCATTCCCTCTTAATGTCTGTCCCTTCGTAAATAAGCTTGATACGGACTCCTTTGATCCAGCTGTAGGACTTGTGATCTATATAGAGAAACATTGTTCATGTGCTTTGGCTGGATAATGCTGGTAAAAAGTTGAAACCTATGGAATGTACAGGCACATGCTTACCTACTACTTCTGTAGTGGAAGCACTTCAGCTTAAAATATCTGTGGGGTGCTTGGGGAAGAGGCATTAGGTTTTTCATTAATTCGTCTGTTTGCTTTCCCAACTGCAAAATAAAAAAAAAAAATCTTATAGGATGAAATAATGAAGATGGAGTGCTTTTTTGACAGGTATGAAATGGAGCATTGTATTACTCAGCGTGTATTGTTTTGCACGCAGTACTGGATTGCCCAGACTTCAGAAACTTCTGCATACCTGTTGGCTGCCACTTTGCGGAGTGTAAACCCCTCAGTCTACAAAGAGCTGAGGCCTTGTCTAACAAGAAAGTGCAGAAATAAAACACTGAAAGTGATTCAGTACAAAATGCGTATCAAAAAAATGTTCACTGAGGTATAAAACCAGCAGGTTCTTCCTCTGCTTCTTGCCTGCAGATCAAACTCATATTTAGGAGCAATGTGACACTTTCCTGCCATGTGGGCAACTTGACTGGGCATCGCTGTAAATTATACATAATGCAACAATGAGTACTAAAACTAGCCCCAATAAGGCTGCCGACAAAGAATAAAGTATATGCTCTCCCTATGTGGTTTTTCAAAAATGAATTATGCTATTAAGTGCCAAGAAGAAAATTAGCTATGAGCTTTTAAATTTAAAATGATCCCCTTTTTAATTGTAAAACAGTGGCACTTAACTGCTATTGATCCAACAGAGACACATTAGGGAACAGGGTCACCATAACTGTTAATATTCACTGCTTAGTGAAAGAGCATCAAAGGACATTTTAATGTCACAGACTTTCTTGGGGAGTTTTTAAAGAAAGCTTAAATCGGCCAGCCTATGAATGAAAAGGACATGAGGTAGACAAATGTAGAAACAAATGTGATAGCAATTTTCTGCTAATCAAATCATAACTCAGAATTGATTTTTAGGCAAAAGTTTGTCATATAGATTTCCAAGGCATACTGACATTTAAAAATCTAGACTACATACTTTTTGTAGACTGGGACTTTATAAAAGGTGGTTGACAGGGATGGAAGGTGTATCTAGTGCTGATGCGCTAGCTGGTAGCAAGTACTCTGCAGCAGTTGTCTGGACCATTATTATACCGTGGCTTGGAAGATGCAAGTAAACATGGAACATCTTTTTCAAGGGCTTGCAAATTTTTTAGCTGATGCTAGAGCGGAACAGCTTACTCTGAAAATCTGTCTCGAGGTGATCACTTAAAAAGCAAAGCTTCATTTCACCATGCCTGACTAGTGGTGCCCATGAACTTGGCGTGCCATGCACCATTATTAACTATAGTAGTGGCAAAGTAATATGTTTCCTGATGCTAATAGAACACTCATTAGTTGTCATTTTTGCAAGCACAAAGTTTTGAGTTCTAAAACGTTCATTATTTTTCCAGTGGGATCAAGTGCTTGAGAATTTCTGTTAGGCTGTGAATTTAAGTGATACTAGCAGTACTAACTTGACTACCTTTGCTACACATCTGGCTATATCCTAGCCAGGTTTTAGGTAATGTTCCAGAAATAAATGTTTTTCATAAACATTTCAAGTGCTCCAAGGCAGCACTTTGAGAAATTCCCCATGATTATTCATGATAGCTTGTTTATGTCCATGTTTAAATTATCGATATTCTTAGTTTCTTTGTCCAGTTTTTGTAAGAAAAGCTTAAGAATACAGGGGAGTCTTTGGAAATGCAAATAGTATTTAATTTACCTTTTGAAGAGGGTGTATTGAGAATGTTACTTGTTCTGAACAGGAAAGGTGGTAACTCTTCTCCTTTTCTGATGCAGTTACCATGCAGTGTCTCTTTAGACTGCAAACTTCTCTTACCAGTGGGTGGTATCACCATATGGGTTTGTACAACCCCTTGCGCAATATAATGGCCTTCCTAACATAGGGTTAAATGTATATCAATAATACTGTTTAAGGGAGAGAGAAGAATATTAGCAAGAAGCAATAATTGGCCCCTGTTTAAAAGTCAGTACTTAGAGTATTAAACTGAACTGGAGAGTGTTTCCTCAATGCAACAACTAACCCAGAGCTGAAAAAAATTAATACAATCAGGGAGGTTTCTTCTATTTAAAATAAAACAAGGGTAATTGCCATACATGAAAGCAGCTTCCTGCCATTCGTGGGCAGCTGGGAGAAATCTTTTATCCACAAAGACCTTATATGAGAAGTTTGAAAGGGGATGCTTTTATCCTACAGGATGGAATTTGATAACTAGGCTCCGTACCTCTTTCACTTGTGGGTTATTAGGTCTCTCTCACTCTTGGGATCAGTATAGCGTATGGTTTGTGTAGGAACAGATAGTTCTTGTCTCTGTTGTGAAGACAGTGTGGTTGTAGGAGCCCTCCTGGGACTCTTATAATGATCAGTACAGAAAACTCAAGTCTATCCTGGAGCGGGAAAGTGCATCGTTTAATGAAAACGTTGTCCGTTATTAATAGAGTGATGGTAGAACTGAGGAAGAAGCAGGCCTGGGGGGCCTTTGGGTCTTCAGCTAAGTGTTTCTACTCTGCTTCTCTCTTTTTTTTTTTTTTCTTCCCAACCCCTGGAAAAGAGCAGTTACAGTAACCTAAAGGAAGAGATACAATCAAGAGACAGCCTAGAGCAAGAAAAGGTCTCTGTTGTTTTTCAGTGAGGTCATTTGTAGTTCACAAAGCAAGGTCAGACGGATGAGACTGCTGCAGGCTGTACATGCAGTCACTACCACTAAAAGTTAAATTTTCAATTTTTTTCTTACATGTCTTGCTGTATTTTGTTGGGGGCTGCGTGGATCTGTTATTACAGAGCATCTTATCAACTGTATTCTGTATAACAATTCTGTATGTTTTGTTAATCATACACTGTGAAATCAAGTAGTAATCGCACAGGAAAGGATATGCATGGGACATTAACCTATATAACCTATAAACTAACAGAAAGACTGAGATTAGTTGCTCAATCAGTGAGCTTTCTGGGTGATCGCTGACGTTAAGTGTTAGTCTCCTTTTTCTTCTTTTTGTCCATATTTAATTTTCTCTGTTAACATCCACAAGGAAAGTGGGGAGCTTCCATAACCCCTTAGACAGGAGAACAGTATAGGCAACTGTACAAGAAGAAATAATTAAATTATTCAGAAGGCATATGGGGTCTAGTAGACTATATCTGTTTTTCTGAAATCAAGAGCAAACAAGTTTTTGATTTGCTTGCTGAGATACAAGAAAGAAATACCAGTATGTGCATATATATGTATCCATTATATATACATGTGCTAACTATGTGTATAAATTAGTTTTCTTAAGAAAAACTTTTCTATACATTTTGATAAAGGCATTTGCCAAACTGCAGTTTGTTTGTCCTATGCCAACCATCTACATAGGATCAATTTAAAAACACTAAGTAACAAACTGCTGACTGAACTTCTAGGCGAAGATTGTTTTGAAATTGTTTCTTCTGGGTGGGGTCAATCCTGCAAGGTGCTGGTGACTGAGAGGGAATTAAAAAAACCACTTAGGCACACGCTTAACCCTTAACCTAGATGCTAACATTTCTCTAAAAATCAGCAACCTGCAAGGCTAGAGCCACAGAAATTTCAAAAAAATGCATTTACTTTTTTGATTTTGAGTGCTTTCTTCCCTAAGGAGAGAGAGATGCATATATGCATGTGCTTAAAATTGTGTGTTTAAATATTTTGGTGGATTAGGACAAAGTGTTCAGCACACTTGAGCTTTGTAGGGCTGGATTCTGATGTGTTCCAATGTGTGATTCCTTCTCCTTTAAAAGGAACTCTTCAAGGAGTTAGGTACCACTCTATGAGTAAGGATGTTAGAAACTGGCCCATAATGTTGATAAATCATTTTTAACAGATGTTTACCATTAAACTGTATCTAACACACTGCAAATACTGGAAATACACTGGGCCACAAAATATGTGAGAGTGATATTCATGTAATGCCAGATTGTGCACACATGTTAGTGAGCACTTACCCACTGGGAAGTCTCCCTGAACTTACTCAGATGAGTAAGGGCTTGCAAGACAGAAGGGTTGCACAATTAAGCCCTCAATAATTTGATTTATAAGCAAACCACCCTGAGAATGCTCCAAGGGGGTCTCCAACAATATCATATATTTTCTTCCTCAAATTATAATTAAAAACATTCTTTTAGAATTCTTTAAAAATAAAAAAAATAGACCCATGAAAGCCCAACACAAAAAGTGATGAAGCTTAAGGGTCAGGGGAAGGCAGAGTGTGAAATAAATAAAAGAAACACAATTTGGGGTAAAACCACTTGGCAGGAAAGATGAATGGTGTCGCTTAGAATCCTGCTGTCTCTCTCTTGGGTGGGGTTATAACTTTATGGATGAAGTGATTTGAGCTGCTGGGACCATAGACGTTCTAGAGAGTATCATAATGTCCTCAGTAGTTAGGGTCGGGAATGCACATGGTCTGCTCAAGATAAAGAATTGCCATGCAAGTTTTGGGGAGTTGGAACAGCACCCCACTGAGCGGTACTCACTCTTGTGAATTGACTTGTGTTCTCAGAAGCTGTAGAGCTTACTTCAAAGAAAAGGCCTTGTTAGCTCGCTGGAGGTGGGCCTCATCCTTTTGCTCGGTGTTTTGAATAACGCTTAAAATATAATGGTGTCTTGATGTGAAATGCCAATAATTATCATTGTTTAGCAAGGAACTTTTTGAACATGGGCTCGCAACTATTTTAATAGAATATTGAAGGATCATTCTATTCATAAATATTTTTTAAAAATAGAGAGCCTCTTTAATATATTCATTGCAAATACAGTCTAATCTGTCAACTCCGTAGAATTAACCCTACAAAACTTTTAGCAGAGGTGGGTAAGAGACATTGCAGATGACTTACAATATTAGAGAAGTGTTTACTTTCCATGGGCAGACTGGTAACATATACATCCTTTCATGCATGCACACACAAGATGTATATTAGTAATTAATCCATAACCTGTTATGGTCAGGCAGGAAGCTGCGGGCACAGGTAGAACATGTCCTCAGGATAGGTCTCATATGAAGAACTGCAGATGTTTCAAATTGAATTATTTTTTTTCTGAAAGCAAATCTGTATGAAAACCTAACATTTCAGGCCATTGTCTGCTACAACTCAGCACAGAAATCTTAGTTTGTGTAACAGCTACTCATATGAAGAAATAAAGCATGTAGGCTTTCAAAATCTCTGTTGGGGTGTGTGCGCATTTATGTGAGAGAATATATGCATGGCTGGGGTTTGATGTAGAATAATATAACACATGGCCCCTGATTGACCGCAGAGTTGTAATCCAGGTGTTGTGCTAACTGTTTTAATTGTGCAGTGTGGTACATATGCCTGGGGCTCAAATTGAGAAGGGAATTGGAAGGAAAACAGTGATCCTCTTGTAGAAAAATGTAATTAGTTTCCTAAATATACTAGTGGACAAAGGACAGGGGGAGGGGGAAGAGGTCCCTTTAAATGTCTACCAATGCAGCCTTGCAGGTGGCCACATATGCTGAGTATTTGTTGTCATTTCAAATCCATAGTTCCCAAAATTCCCTCCTTTAAAAGGAGAAACATACATTTCCTTTCTCACAAGCTTGGTCAGGGAAAAATGCTTGTCCACTTTTTTTCTGAAGAAATACGCAGATAAGTAATGGGTGAGTTAAGAAGTGGAGTGTCCAGCTCCCATAGGAAAAGCAAAAGGCATTCCTTTTTCTGAACCAAGCTGTGATGCTTCTCAGTGACAGGAACTAAAGAGGCAAAATCAATATAAATGTGCCAAGTTTCTTTCTCTCCAATTTCAGGATTATCCCATACCTAGTACCCTATTTCTTACCAAGGTTTGGGTTAAAGTTGGATTTTAAAGGTCTCAAAGAACTGAACTTAGTTTTCAGAGACTGTCCAATAGGCTAAAAGATTCCCCTATCAGGGATGTTCTCTTGCTGGATAAAGTATTCATTCTGTAAATTTTGTCAAGCTTCTTTCCAAAGAAGCTTGTTTTCTTTATACCTTACTCATCACTTAGCTGAGCCAGCCACAGTGAATTTCTCTTAGGGTAGTTTTCATAGCATCACCTTATCTCCTACTGGCCTGACAGTGTCGTTTCACTGATTTGCATTTTCCATAGGCTTCAGGATTATAGTGATCAAATTATGTTTTGCTCTGTTCATTTCATCCAAATTCCCCAAAGGGGAAAAAGTTTTCAACAAACTTCTTCACAAAAGATTATAGACTCAGGTTGATACTAAAACGTAGTTAATTTTTTGCAGTGTTGTCAACTTATTTGAACTGCAAATGGTTCTCTGAAAAAGTTAAATGTCTGAATTCTAGTTCCAACATTTGAAACTATTTTAACTGTTCAGTTCAAAATACATCGTTAATTTACCTCTGAGGGTTTTTATTCTGTTTTTTCTTGTTCTTATTAACCAAATTACAGAAATCTCATTTACTTCAAGTGCTTAGCCAGGATACCTAAACATGTCAAACTATAAGGCCTGATAATCAGTGAGTCATTTCCTCAGTTTAGGAAGTATCCCTGGGGAAGTGCTGTATTAGGGTATTTGGTAAGGGAGTTAAGGTTTCAGGAGTGGATCTACTAGTGCGTAGTGATGCTAATCTATCAGGCTATGAATCATCAATACCTACAAGATGATGTGTAGCTCGAAATGCTTGTGAAGTAGTCCTGAAAAAAATTTTAAAAAATTTCCATACTATCCTTGGAAAACACAGTTTTATACTGCTGAAACAATATTATTGCAGAATATTTATAATGCAATGTAATTCAGGAAATAAAACTGCATAGAATAAAGGAAATAACTGGAGACCAAATAGCCAGCAGCATTTGGAAGAAAAATTGCAGCCTGTGGCTCTTATTACAGCCTTGTTGATAATAAAGAGTTTCTTTACCTGCCAGCCAAGCAATCCAAAAAAAAGGTGAATTTGTAACCAAGGAAAAGACCACATTGCAGATGCCTTAATAGAAGCTTGATAGAAGACACAGCTTACATCTGCCTTCAGGATCCAGAAGCTGCGGAATGTCTGAAAGGGAGGGATATATTTTGGCAACATTACCTGATCCATGTGTCAAGGGAAGCATTAACACCATACTTCCAACCCTCACAGACCTACATTGATGGAAGCAACACTCTCATAAACAAATCACAAGGGGCCACCTCACTCTCCTCTCACTATTTCTAACCAGGCACATCCCGCGAAGCCGTGTGTCTTCAGCAGTGTGTGAGAAGCCAGGCAAGACAGAACCAGTGTATTGACACTATGAGCAGCCAAAATTGTCCTGTTGCTTATACTGTTTTTTTTTTTTAAAGTGCTGGACATGTGCTTTCAGGAGAGCTTTCCAGACAGAAACTTTTCTTATGTAACATAGGTTTGTTTAAACAGCAAATAAACCAGGCATAGGATGTCAAGGGAACCACAGCGTGTTACTAGAGAGAACAACAATTGAGAAAACACTTATAAAGAAACTATGATTGCCTTTCATATGCTTTCCATAATTTCTTTTACTCTGTTAATTACCAGTGCAATTGTTGTCTTGCAGCTCATCTTCGTTTAGATGAGCCTGCAGCGAAGCTGTAACATGGAGTGATGTAGTACAAACTTTTACACTTGCATGACATCTTTCATCCCAACAATCATAAAGTAGCATATCAATAAGAATTAATTTCCAAATGGGGAAGGGCATTGCATGTTTACTTTTTTCATTGCAGCATGAAGTTTTTCCAAATCTGTGTAAGGAATTGTACTTGTGTCACAAAGCAGACTTCAAAGAACAGTCAGGTTTGGAGGGGTATGGCAAGGTGTGTGCAGAGGAGAGAGGTTGCTACCACCAAATAGCCTCACAACTGTTACTTAATTTTCTATGAGGATCCCAGCAGAATTTCTCCTTCCACTGCAAGACAGTGCAAGACTTGAGTGGTTTTAAATTCTTCATCCCACATGGGCAAAGTGAGGTGTGCACCGTTAAGATCATAATGAAGCCCTAGTGGGGCCAGACAGAGCCTGCTTTGCAGGCCTGTGAGGTGTGGAGGTACAATGCAATTCACTGATTATAATCTCTTCTCCTGCTTTGATTGTGGGATTTCCCCCCCTGCAAAATAATGTTTTATATCTCTGGATCTGGAAGCCGGAGAGTTGGGTGCTGAGAGTAGTAACATAGTTGCTTTAAAGCAAGCAGCAGCTGTTTCGGTCCCAGAAGTATTTGGAATGTGCTCCCACTTTGTACTACTAAAGTAGTGCAGAGAACAGCTATAACAGCAACAGGAGAGCGGCAGTGCCAAGAGCTTGCTTGCAGCTTGTAACCAGTTTGTGAATAAGTCACAGTGTCTTTCAGTCCCTCAGCAAACACAGTAACAGCAGAGTGTTACACACCATTGTGGTGCTCACACTATTGCACCACCAGTGTTACGCTGTTTGAGATGACGTGCATGTTAACAAGTAGCCCAGTAGGAGTGCATCTGTCAAGCAAAACAGTGAAGACTTGGCATCCACACTGTTCTGGTTTTGAGGGGCTGCTTTTGGCTTTGCTCTTTCTAGTCCCGTTAGCAGCTGGAGTGCAGTAGGTGCACTTGTGGCATCTTCTGCTTTAGATTCATCCTAGAGGAATGGATCAGTCTAAAGCAGCCCAGACCATTCCACAATCCAAGCCAAAACACAGTAAGGAGGATTAATCAGAAGCACACTCCTGAAACCAACTGAAATGCTAATGTATATGCACTTGGCATCATTTAAAGGTCTCTTAGTGTTGTGTCTGAAGCAGCATGGTGTGTGCAGTTAGTGAGCTGCATGCTCCCTCAGTAACTCTCAAATCGGCTGGTTAGTTTCAATCATTCCACATTTGATATCAGGGCAAAGATCTTGTGTGCCATGTTCCTGTACTTTTCAGAAACACAAGTGTATGGGTAGGGAAAAAAACCTCCAAAACTGAACTATCTGAAGATGGAGGCTGTGTTGTGTGTTCAGGCATTGCAGGGAATTGCAGGGAGTCCAGAGGGACAGCATAAATACCCCAGCAACAAGAACTGCTCATATTAGGTCTCACACCTTATTAGACACAAAGTTATCCAAACATGAGACACCATACCACAGGCTTTGTATGATCCATTCCTCCCAAAATGAACTGTTTGCTTACATAGCAGTCTGTGTTTCTGTGGTTATAAGGTGTAAGTTTTCCCTGTCCTCCCCCTTGCCCACTGGATTTTACAATGCCAAGAAGAGCTAAGTTGTTTTGCACAACTTCACTGCGGGTGACAAAGTTCAGAGCCAGGAATAGTATTACAGGTGTGAAAGGGAACAGCCCATGCGTGTCTTCTTGCCCCACACTTAAGCCTGCAGAAAAGGAAGGTACACATCAAGTACCTACATTCAAGGGTAGGTCTGGTTTTCACCCACAGCCTTAGCTTCGCTGCTGTGTTCACCACAATGTACAAATACCCCAGGTTCTTAGCTTACATGCCGCGATTTATAATCTTTGTGTGATGCCAGACATGTGCATGTATCAGTATGACACTTTCAGAAAGCAATGCTGCTATTTTAGCAGCCCTCTAATGAACAGCGTGGGCGAAGCCACCTAGACAAGCTGATTGAGAAAAGTGTTGGTGAGGGAGTGCTGTGGTCGTCTGCTTTTTTTTTTTTTCTTAAAAAATGGTATCATGCTTCTTTTTTCCCCACACACACTTTGTTACCATTAAGAATAATCTTAAATGGCCCCTTTCTTCCCTGGCAGTCCTTCCTCCTCCTCCTCCTCCCACTCAGCACCCCTCCCCCAGATGTCTTGATTAGTGGCTGTGTGTATGCTGGTCAGATTCTGGGATTAATGATGGCTAATTTGTCTGAGGTTGGTACAGCCTAGCCAGCAGGCTCTCTACCACCAGCTTTTGCTGCCATATGGGTAGAAGCAGCTGTTTCAATTACTTTCTGTGCCCAGATGTGTCAGACGAGACACCAGTGCTCTGCGGGGTACGTTCAGCCGCTCGGCAGCTAATTACTTCAATCGCGTGTCGAAGCATGGTGCTGTATACTGTAAAAGGGGGTTTTGAAAACAGCCGAGTGCCAGCTGTCATTACGGCTCACATTGATGTGAGCCTGATAGTCTGTGACTAGATTTTAACTTCAACTTTCTGGGAATCTTAATACATACAGTGGATGTGTCTAATGATAGGACTCTTATCTGCTTATGCATTTGCCTGTATGTGTTTGTATGTACGTCTGTTGCAGAGAAACGCGTACTGAATAATGAAAACTATAGAATATATGCTGTTTAATGTCGGTACAGATACATGTAAAATAATCTCTGTTGGTGTAAACAAGACTAGCTCTGCTAACTCCAGCAGAGTTTCAGACACTTAAAGCAACTGACCATTTCCGTAGGCTGTGCGCATAAAACCTGATTAGTCGTGCGGGTTTTTCCCCTTGTCACTGGCACCAATATAAATTTGGAGTCATTATATTTTAGTTAATGCACTTCTGCTGACATAAGGTGAATGTGACAAGGGGATCAGGTCAATCAAATGTCTGTCAATCAGTGTGACAATATCATTCTAGATCTTAGTTGCCAGACTCAACAGCTTTGCCTCAGTCCTCTGGTTTTCCATTCAGGATCCTTTCAGTGTCAATCCCTGCTTGATCTGGTGTTCATTGTACCAGTTGGCTTTGGGCTGGATTCTTTCCTAGTGGGGTTTTCTTTGCACTTGGCGATATAATGGGACCATCCAACATGCTTACAAGGAAAAACATTAGCTCTTATGCCAGCCCTAGTATGCTGATAAACCAGTAGACCTGTGTTACTAGAATTTCTGTGTGGTCCCTGCAATTCCCAAGAATATTTTTCCTATACCAAAGTTTAAGTCATTACCAAAGGATATCTTTAGGAGAGGACTGTAAGGGGGCAGTTCCAAGATACAAATTTCCTCCTTTCTTCTGTCACCAGCTGCTCCTTCCTGTCCTTGCTTGCTCACCAGTGTATCAGCAAAACCATGGTCCTTGGTCCCAGCTGGATCAGAAAACTTACTTGCCTTAAAAGAATAATTTATTTTTGTTTCAATGATCAGGGACCAGATCTTGATTTAAAATATAATAATACTTAAGCAACAAATGTTACCCAGGGCTATGGGTAGGAATTAAATGGTGAGGACCAGTATCTTAGCCAAAGATGTGATTTAATATTACCATTTAGCCAGTCATTCCTCATACTTAGTTTGACTGGGCCATTTGGGGAGACAAACTAACCCAGCCAAAACAATGACTAGGATCTTTTGCCACTTTTAACTTCCCAGATATGCTTACCAGGATCCAGCAGGCATGAGCAGTGGTTCAATGGAAGTAAGATAAGCTCAGTGGAGAAATCAGATAGTATCTTAGAATCATTTGCAGGATGAATTCAGAAAAGAAGTGGGAATAGATAAATTGGGGCTCAAGAAAAGTAAACAGAAGCCCTTCCCATTGTGCTGCCAACATTTCTGCTTCATTTAACATAGCACCTTTTTCCCTCAATGCGGTTAAACCCAAACCTGCATATAGTCTATTGCTCTAAATTCATATTTTCATTTATTTTAGTGTAATTCCCTGAGTACGCAATCCCTGAGTGTAAATTAAAATCAAGCCGGTGATGTCTACTAGGGAAGAGCCTTATAGAGAGGTTAATGGTGCGATGACTAATGTCAGAAAAGCGTTGTGGTCAGCTGCGAAGTGATCAATGAATCCGACTGATATTCAAATTAGTGGAGCTGGTAGAAAGTCAGGGAGAGAGGACGTGGTGGGAGGAAGAGTGAGGAAAGAATCTGTTATAAATACACTTCTTACACAAATTACTACAAGCAAGTCTGAAAACAAGTGCAGAGCAAAGCATTTAATGCAATGCCATTGGCATTTTGGGCAAATACTCTGTAATTTGGGGTAGTTACTAACATTATCATCATCATCATAATACACGTATTTAGGAAAAATAAACATTTGTTTTGTGCTAATTCTATGGTAATCAGAGTGATTGTACTGTACTTAGCTACTGTTTGTTACCATGGTTATTTCTAGTGGTTCTTGGTTATTAATGTCCTGGAAGATTCAACAGTCTTCAGCGCTATTTCAGCTCGCTTTCCTCCAATAGGCGCAAGTAACTGGGGTTTTTGGTTTTTTTATTCTAACGATCTACCACAAGGTTTTATAAACAAAAATAGATTTGCTTCTTGACAGACGAGCACTAGACACTGGCTTCTTGCTTTGCACTAGTCTAGCAGTATAAAGGGCCTGGAGTTGAGTGTCATCTATCCTTGCTAGTAAGCTTTATTTATATTGCCAGATGGGTGCAGAGATGCCTTCGTGTAAAGAGAATCAGTCTTGCCCATGTGTTTTCTGTGGTCTATAATCTCATAAAGATGGACGCTGTTGCAACATTCTTGCAAGTGAAGTAACGGGTGTCACAAAAAATGACATAGAAACACATTTTTTTAATATATTCCAGAAGCTATTTTTAGTCTTTAAAATGAATATTTAAAATCACAGAAGCATACTGGCACATACCTACTTCCATTTGGCATGATGGACATATTTGTTTGGGAATTAAGACTCGGGTTTTACAAGTTACTGCTGCTGATCTGTGATACCGTGTACGTGTGTGCTCTTCAGGAGAGTGACTGGGGCTAACCCAGCATGTGACTGTGACCGCCTATTGCTTAATGGGCTGTAACCTTTTCCTGAGTCTGGGCTTTACCTTCTAATCCTATTTTCCTGCCCACTTTCCTATAACTTCCTACTTTGTTCCATAGTTAGTATATTGATAAAATGTAAATAACAATTAAACACCACTTTTACCAGGCACTGTAAGTAAGAGCTTATGTACAAATAGCTTGTTTGAACTATTTATCTTTGCTCTGTATGCAAGTTCAGATGAGAAGGGTGCAGTTACACGTTACAATGTATGAATCCAAAAAGCCCTTTTTATTTTTTTTCACTTCTGTGTTTATAAAAGTAAAGTTATCAGTTAAGGTTCTTCTGAGGCTATTTTTACAGTGTGAAACATCAATGTATCCTGGGAATTTAATATGCTCTATGAAAGACTGATAGGGCTCCAGACACTTCCAGACAGAAAGGAAAACTTTTGCGCAAAACACCTTTGTACAGATTTATTCCTGATGCAATGCGTGTGATATCCTCGGAACCAGCATAGTTACTCTTTAGATAGATGTACCCCTTCTTCACTGATTTCATTCTCTAAGATTGTCTAATGGAAAGCTCTGGTTAAATCATCTTCAGTATGATTACTAATTGTATTTGTGTATATTTGATAGGTAGGCTGGACCTGAAATGGATCCAGTTTGGATTTGAATCAGGGGATGGCTTAATGCAATGTTATCATTCTGTTTCCGATGGCGGAGTAGGAAAGCGGTAATAATAGGGGAGAGGGTGATGATGGTCAAACCTTTCTGCATCTTTTCCAACTGTGTTTAATTACACAAACAGTAAAAGGAGAGTAATTTCACCCTTTTTTCAACCATGGGGATCTGACTCCATCGGTATTCATGCACACCTGATGTTTTAATGTGCTTTTCCAAGTATTAAATTGTGGCCAGGACTGTAGAGATTGTGTCTCCAGATCTAGGCATTTATGAAGGTCTCAATTCTGCTATCATCAGCTGACTGTCAAATCTCTTCAAAGTGTCAAACTCTTGAAAGTTACGGTAAGGGAAATAAAATCAAGTGTAAGTCAGAAGGGAGTCAAGCCTGTTGTTGGAAAGGCAAATCTTCAGCTATAGGAGCTTTCAAATCCTGTGGACATTTTCTTAACTGAGTTGCAACTCAACAAATGAATTGTAATTTCTTGAAAGAAATGAAAGTCAGAAGTACAAATGAATTGCATAAATGTGACAACCTTGAAGCCTAATAAGCAGACAAAAGAGTGGAAAGCTTCCCAGAAATATTCCCTGGGGAGAAGTCAAGAATTATCTAATGTGGATAAATAGGTTAAAAGGATATCCACATCTTAGGCTTTGATAAATTTAGGATTGACAGGTTGAATGAGGAAGAGGTAGCCCTAAGCAGAAGCTTGTATTTAGGGCGAGATGTCAACTGAGGGAAAAACAGGCTCAAAGCTGAGGCGTATGATTTAATCAAAGAATCTGACAGACTCACTGAAACTTCTTAGATAAGACACTGGAAATAAGAGACAATGTCAATAAATACATTTGATTCTCATACTTGGTCCAAGAAGCACAAAGTTTGTGACTTAATGGAGGTTGAGACCACTTAAAAAATACTACTTCTCCTCCTTATGGAGTAGGGTAGAGGCTCAAAATATTGAGATGTATGTTGGTATTGAGGGAAAATTTATGCCCAGGAAGAGCTTCACGGAGTTATTGAAAAACCTAAATAAAGAGATGGGTCTTCACTCCGTGGACTTTGTAGCACAGATGAGATTGCATGAGTTTGGATATGGATTGCTAATGTGAGTTGAGCTGTAAAATGAAGCAGGTGATGTCAAACCATGACAGAAACCAGATAGGCCCAGTTGGATTTGGGCATAATTTGTTTTGTGTTCATTGAAGTCTCATAGCTAGATTTATGGAGGCTAAATGGCATGGGAAAGCTTGCACAATGAGTCAATAGTTAATTCAGGATTAGAATATTTCACGGCTTTATTCCATGTCCCTATGGTATATAGTATATTTATTTCTATTCTACTGAAAGAAATGACTTTTGATACAGGCCTTTTTGAATTTGAAGTTTTCTTTTGGCTTATAATTATACATAAAGTATGGGGAATAAAAAAAATACTATCCTATGCAACATTAAATCGTGAATTAGTGACCTTCAGAATCCAGTTTGTAACATCATAATGTAATAAACTTTTGGAAAAACAAGTTGGTTACTTCGTGCAGAGAAGAATTGCCAGGTTCTCAGAAACTGGCTGTATAACACATAAAAGTTGAAGAAAAGCACAGGTAAAAATGCAGCCCATGGAATCCTCTTAAAAGACCAGAAAAATAGGCTAGATGAGTGGTTTACTGCAGCCTTTCTGAACAGAGAGAGAAGGGAATGTGAGCATTCTTAAGTTACACATAAAAATAACATTAGTTTTTCTTCTACGTTTTACGATTGAAGAGGGAGGCTCACTGGTATCTAAGAACTTCCAGAGCTGGCAGATAACTCACAGAGCTCTTTGAATATGCTGCTACTCCAAGAACAAGGCAAGGAACCATCAAGATAATTGTCTGATACAAATCTTTTGTTAGAGTAATAGATTTTGTACTGTCACGATTTCTGAATTATAGCCATATGTACTAGTGAATGATGAAACATGTAAATGGTAATTCATCATTAACTGTGTATAAGAAACTAAATTATTCTTTTCAATGCTGTTCTTGTATCTCAGACATGATACATTACGTTACGCTGTAATTTATAGACACAGTGGAATCGGCCAAAAAGTTGTATTCTCTTCCAACACATATAGTTTAATATTTAGGCTTCTCTTCGCTCATTCATTCAATTTTTATTTAATTGTAATTTATTTCCTCGGGGAAAATTATGCATAGTGGCGTTGTTCCAGAAAAATGGGGTGCAGCTTAATATGGCAATTTTGGATTTGTCTAAAGGTTTTGATGCCAATAGCCTGTGTAATTTTGAAGAAATCACTCAAGTCTTTCCATGTATACTGTAAGAGAGGACAATGATACACAACTGTGCCACAGGAGTGCTACTTAATATTTAGTGGTGTATCTAAGGATAAGCATGGGGCTTTTTACCTTCAGTCAATAATCAGCTTTATCAAACTTAAGAAGACTTGGGGAAAAAAGAAAAAAAGAGAGAAGTGTACTTGTTTACTTAAGTTTATTTAATCCTCTCAGGGTAAAAAAAAAAAATGACATTTTCTGGTTTAAAAAGAACATCAAAATACTAATCATCAAAATACTAATTTGTCTCTCAGTGCTCCATGGCATTAATTTATTTACCCGTAAGTGGAACATGGCCTTTCAGTCTGTTCAGATAGAATGCTGGTGAGGCGCTGCTGCTGAGGTGATTCAGATAAAGCTTATGAGTAGTTGCTATTTCGGGTGCCCCAAATTCTGCAATCGGAAGAAGAAAGGTAGTCAGAGTAATGGAATACTGCTACAAAAGTAGTTGTGTGATTTCACTATGTTTATTAGCGTTATTCGTGCTGGTATGTTCTGTGCAAGCTATGGCACACACCATGGTTATCAAATAGATGGCAAAGATTTTTGCATATTTCAATCAAAGTGATAAGAGTAGATGAAATTAAAATCAGAAACAGACTCTGTATTACTGTTTAAAGGCCAAATAAGGGGCAGGGTTAGTATTAATGCTCACAAAACAAGCCTTTTTAATTGACTTTTCTAGAAGACGCTTTCTGCTTTCAGAAAAATTTCCCTCAACTTGATGTCCGTTTCCAATGTTTTTTTTCTCTCACTACATCTGTAAAACATAGAAGTGCTGTATTGTTTTATCTCCCAGGGAAGATATCCTTTCTTCTAGATGTAACCCTACCTTTAAATGACTTCAGCGTTCAGATTCCTGGAGGTGTAGTGGATATATGGCAATCCGGGCCGTAATTTACAATAAACCATTTTCTGACACCACTTCCATGATTTCATGCTGGAAGTATGTTGTTGGAGAGGCTGCCCTAGGCTGCCATGGTGAGAGACTTACTGTGTCATGGTAAATATTTTATTATTTGTCCTGTTGTGGTTATTTCATATGCTGCCACAGACATTTTCTCAATTTGTGTTTCTGCCTGGACAAGTTTTCTGATATCCCTCCTGGAACAGGCAGATGTTCCTAATGGACAAAAAATTCAATGTTTGCAGCATACACTGGCTAGTTTTAATATCCTTAAATACTGAAGAAGCTTTGTGTCTCTCAAGAACAGGGTTCGAATCCTAAGCACAAAGTATTAAGCAAAGTGAGCAGAACTAGAGAAAAAACCCATCTTCATATTTTTTGTAGAAAAGAATGATTGCTCAAGAATGTTTTCTGTATCTCGATTTTTTTGCTGTGTTTTGTATTTTGGGGTGGGACACACAAAATCAGCTTATTGTCACACAAAAATCAGTAGTTTTGAAAATGTTGCTGTTTCATCATGAAATTGGTCCATAAACTATATGGCAGTAGCCTGCAAAATTAGCAAATACTTTCAGATCAAGAGAAGTAAAGCAATGCAAAATGACAATATTTGGAATGCATGACCCTGTAGGCCTTCTCGTTGAAGAGCATGTTTGGCAAATTTATGGTCTTTAGTCTTTTTGCTCTGTCTCCTGCAGTTTTTGGACAGGTTGCATAACTATATCCCGTGATTCACCTTCTGCATTTATTAAGGGTTTAACGATACAGGAATAAGTGCTTTACTTCACTGGTACATGTGAAGTCCCACCTGTTGTAAGGTTTAATCCAGGGATGGCTCAGAAGTCTTTAGAAGGCTGGAAGTTCTATCGATTACTATGAAACATTGCGATGTAATCATCTTTAAACTGTCCACTTAGACAATTAATGAAAAAATACCAGGAAGAACTGTCTTTCCCCAGTTACTGACAGGCCTCTTTTGCCAGACAATTGGAATTGCAAGAACAATGTCAAGGAAGGACCCTGTAAAAGTGAAATTTTTGCATTTTCTCTGTGTGTCACGCTAATATGCATCTTCTATGCGGCAAATATTTTTGTGTGGGAGGGTATACTTTAAAAAATGTATTTTACACATGGCATTTTAATACAATTGCTTAAAAAGTGCGTAACATGAACAGACCTCTCTCAGGAGATATCTTTTGGCAAAGTGAAAAAGCCCTGTTCTAACATTACAAAATCCCTACAGATAAATTTGAAATATATGTCCTTTCCAGTGTTTTGACAGACTACAACTGAATTACCGTGAATGAAAGAAATCTTGAGGGTAGAAACCAGAGGGGAGGGAACTACTTTCACTCCAGGGACTTACTCTATATGAGCCTGTGCCTGGTGATACTCAGCCTCATTTCAGTGTTCATCATTGCTAATCTTTAGTACAAATTAATATCTGCACTTTTAAACAATCAAAGGTTAAAGACAACTCAGCCATTCATGTGATCTCATTATACTATGCTGATTGCAGTACATCAGAGTTATTTATAACCTTAGTTCATAAAGTTGGATTTCCAGTAAATGAGTTCCTTTTCAAAGGTTAAATATTTATGTCCTTATTTTCTGTCTGAAACAGTGTGTAGTTATGAACATGCACTAACTAATGAACCATCACAGCCATATTCAAGAAGATAAATAGAAGTTTTGAGTTGGTATACTGCTTCCCAAAGCTACTCCTTGCTTAAACTCCTGCTTGCTGCTCCTACATGGATTTTCAGAACAGATCAATGTCAAGACAAAGACTTTAAACCATTAGATTTATGTAGTCAGGCTAAGCCTTGATTGAGTGTGCAAAACAGTAGTAGTAATAATAATGATACCCTTTATCTGCTTTTCTTCTGCTGAGCTCAGAGCCAATACAGTTACCCCCAAAGGACAGTAATATAATTAATCCTCTCAGCCCTTTTTAGTTCATAGCCTAGGGACAGGTGTTTTGCTCTCCCAGAAAGGGTAGATGGGAGATCCTGTGTTGTCATCCTTCTGTCCACCAATTAACACCGATTTTGATGCAGCAGTCTTTTGTTCCTTCATTTCTGGACTTGCCATTCTTCCTTTTTTCCCAATATGGTTGGAACACAGTTCTCTGAGCTTACTGAGAGTGCTTTCTGTTTAAAATAAATCAGTATATAACAAGCTAAGTTGCACATTCATTATCTTGAACTATATAAAAACCTAGAGGCCTTTGTGTAAGAGGAGTACCCTGTTATATATCATTCTGTGAGAAGATACATGGGAAAAAATTGAATGGATTTATCTAATGCTGATTATGCTGATTTCTGATTCAAAAATCTATAAAGCAATACTTAACAAAACTCAACATGAAAAAATGTGTAATGAAATAGAAAAGCATTAGTATTCAAGAGGCATTCAAGGCATCCTGCAGTTACATGTCACAGACATATTTATGCTACAGTTTATTCTTTTTTTTGTCTAGTAGTGAATTTTTTTTAAGCAATAAGTAGTGGATACTAGTATGGTTAAGATCTCTGTCATATTTATGCTTGAAAAGCAAGTCTTAGTATTCATTACATGTCAAACTTGGAGGCTCTGTCTCTGAAAACACAGACAGTTTAAATCCCAAGAAAACAGACTTCCCTAAACCAATCCAGCTGTTTGCCAAGATCATTGACACTTTCTTCAGGTTAGTTTCCAAGATCAGGTTGTTTTCAGTATCTACCACTTGTGGGGACTTTTCCAGCCATTTTGTGATCTCTGCATCCTAAATTCAAGGAGGAAAAACATGGTGAAACTTTTGAAGTTGCTAAGATTTTTCACTTGTATCCCTTCTTGTACCCCTGTAGCTACCCCTGATGTAAATCTTTGCAGATTAAAGACTGTTTCAGCTAGGATGATGCATTTACATATAAATATATCTCTCTCTAGTGCATGGGCAGACGGAAGTCCCAGTTAAGGATGTAAAAATAGTTTACTAAGGTGAACTCTTGTCTTCAGAAATCCCTGATTTGGAGAGAATTTGGGTCTGGAGGTATTACACTGCGTTGATGTATGCTGATGGTGTATCCCGCTGTCTGCTTCAGTGGCAGTTGCGACAACCTCAGGCATTAGTGGAAGTGGGAATCCAAGTGACCTTCTTCCCAGTATTTCTTTCAAAGCTGCCTTTCTCTCCCCCAAAGGCCCTATAAGTCTTCACTTGACCATTTCAAGCAGATCACATTCAGTCTGTTAGGAACAGTATAGTCTGCAGAGATGAAATGAGTCTAACTTCTTTTTTGCACCTTTTTTCCCCGAGGCTCCTTATTACAAGAGTAAAGCGTGTAGTAGAAGATAAATACTGTAACTTCGATTTGTCACTAGAAAAGTGCAGGAGAGATCAAAGGTGTGGCCAAAACTTAATTTCCCCATAGGAGCAGAAATTTGTTAAATTATGTCTCCAGGTGACGGTAGAAGGATGGTATGTCCCCAACTCCAGGGAAGGGAGAAAAGCCCAATAATACTCGTGAATCCTGGAAACAATATTCATCCCAAAGCCTGCTGTTGGAGTCTCTGCGTAGCAACTTTGCAGTCATACAAGCTTTTGAATCCCTTTCCCCCCCAACAGAATTATAGATTGTTGAGCCAGGAGAGATGATTACAATTATCTACCTAGCATGAGGTGGTAATTTAATCGAATTGCAAAATTCACTATACCAAGGCCATAACATCTTTATAGGAAGACATCCAATCTCAATGTCAATTGCATGGGACGAAAATAATTCCTGGGTTTTTGTGTGGGCAGGGGATAAGACAAGCATCAGTCATACAGTTGGTATGGGACTGACCCACAGTCTTTCTATTTCCTTCAGAAAAATAGTAATCCATATTGAAATAGATATTATTTTTTTTTAAGGGACTGCTTTACTACTTTATTTCCTTGAGTCTGAAAATTATGGATGAATAATGATCTCCCAATTGCCCTTCACAATCATGATACAGCCAAAGAAGTTAATAAGCCACCTCTGTAGCCCCCCTCCTTTCTCTGTACAGACATTTTTTACCACATGGGTGAACACAAAGAAATAATCAGATAGGAGATTTTTCTTCTAAATTAGGCCTCTTGTTTGTAAACTGAAAGAGTGCTAATGCAGTTCAAACTCAGCTGTGTACCACATACGCACACTCGGCCCAGGAGTATTATAAAGAGTGGGAGAATAGGAGGTTTTGTTCTATTCTTTGGTCTCTTTCTATATGAGAGGGCCATTCATTCAATCCCTATGCTTCTCTCTCTCTCTCTATTTCTCTCCATAATGCCAGCATTAGCTGCAAGCTGCTAGCTGTAAAAGTGCTTTGATGTTGACCTCTCACTGCCATTGACAGACCCTCATTGGTGGGTGAGTAGCAGAGCAATAAGGGCATGTGTGGGAGAAAAGAGGATGAAAGCCTGGACAGCTAGGAAGGGATAATATGAACAGATTCCTGCCTGTTCACTTAGTTTCTTTTTTTTTAACTGGGTCTTCTGATTACAGAGGTTACGAACCAGTAAAACTTCAGAAATGACCACTGAAAGCCTGCTGTACATGAAGAATCAGATAATTGTTCCAGCTCTTGCCTTGTAAAATTAAATCAAGCCATGAACTAGGCAAGAACGCGTAGGGGAGTTGAAAACATTTTCCTGTTTAAGGCAATGAAATAGTGGGGTTTTGTCTGATACATACAGTATTATTACAAGGGCGAGTAGCATGTAAATGGCATGGGGGTAGGGGACACAGGGGAGAGCTGCCTACTAATGATGTTGATTATTTTGTTTCTCATCTTGTGCCAAAACCTAAAGCATAAGTCTTGGACTTAAAAAAGATAAAACGAAAAGGTGCACTAAGAGGTCAAAAGAGAGGTTTCTGCCCCAGGGAGCACGTGTGTGCGTACACATGGATGTATGCACATAGAAAGCTACCTATTGCTCCCCATAGTGTTCTTGCATATAGTATTAGTGCTCCTATATCTAAATCACAGTGGGGCCTCCAAAGAGAGCTGGGAGATTGAGGGTATGATCAGGACCGTGGGCCACCTGGGCCCCGAGCCAGCTGTTTTGTGAAAGTGTAGTCAGCTAAGCTGGGAAATGTGGGGAAGTGTTATTGCTGCCTGTGCCCTATTGAGGCAGGATGTCTCCAGCCTCTTCACCTCTGCACTCCCCCTTCACCTCTGTGAAAGCTCTGCTTGTCATACTAATAATTAAACCCTAAGGTTCTAACTTGAAATGGCCAAAAGGCTCTGGAGGGCCAACGGAGGGAACAGGAGGGAGGGAAAGTTCACACGAATTTGTATTAGAGACCTTGTTTTCAGTTGTGATCTGAAGGACCAATTGTTGCAATGAAGCTGCGTGCCTGATAGTTCCCACTGCCTGTGCACTCTAGAGTAGCATCTGATCTTCTCCTTGTTTGAGACAGGAAGAAATGTCTTCTATCTCCACTTCAGACCCAGCAGCAACTCCCTCTTGGCAGCATTAGGCCATTGGAGTCACTTCACTATTTTAGGTGAGCTGTAGGTCATTGGTTCAAACCTGGCCCATGCCACTTGCAACATACGTGCTGTCATGTGGTGGGTAACCACTGGCTGGAGCAAAATGAATCTATTGTTGGGAAGACAGGGAAATGGGTGAACCAGGTGCCCATGTTACAAACTGCTGTGCAATAGCACTCATTAGCAAGCACATCAGCAGTCTCAGCATTCAAATAATATTCTGTTACAAGCACTTGAATAAGAAAGAAACCATCACTGTTATGATCTGGATTGGATTTCTTCTTTAAAAAGAGTAAGGAATTCAGAACACACTTTTGGTGCAGAGACTCTTCACACATTAATCTACTAGAAAGAAAGAAATCTTTCACTGAATGATTAAAAATATTCACATTTTGGAGGGGACAAACTTCTACAGCACTTCTTGCCTTGCTGTCTGCATTTGCTATCAGGGAGCTAATTCTCTAGTCAATTTCACAGATGGTTTCCTGTCATTATGATACAATTCTATTTATTTGATAATAATTTTATAGGACTTTTCCAGTGGGATTTGGAATTATGTGTTCAGCTTGTAGCAGTTTTTAAAAGCTGTGTGAACACTGGACTCAGTCAAAAATTCCTTGCCTAAACTTTTTAAATATAAAAAGCATTTCAATTCAAGCAAGAAACCTTGCCAGAAGTGTCTTGGTTAAAGTTTTTCAATGCATTTATCTCCGTGTAAAGGGAAGTGTATGTAACCCTCTCTGTTCTGTCACTTTACCTTTTGCTCTTTTCAACTGATTTGAAATAAAGACTATTTTCCCCTTTCCAACAAGAAATGAAACAGGACTTCACTAGTTTTTCAAAAAGGCACCATTTTTTAACTTGAAAGCAGAATGGAGCATATATTTTAAATTTCCTATTTGCTTTTACTTTTTTAAGATAGCCATGATGAACTTGTGCAGGGTCAGACACTGCACAAAACTGGTTTTTGTGCAAGTTGAAATTCCACCCAAAAGAGAGTGTATCTGTCCTGTTTCCATTCTTTTTCCAGGAGAGATCTCTTCTGACATCAGTTCCTTCTTGAAGAATATTTTCCTTTAAAGAAATGTGTTTTTTTTTTTAAATGGTCCAGTCTTTGGTAGGGCACTGTGTTGTTGCTAAACTACCTGAGATTACAAGCCCTTGCTCTTTGGTGAGACTCCACTGAACATGGTGTTGTTGGAGTGAGCAAGGATTTTTTTGTGTGGTCAATAAGGAAAATGGGTCTTCATGGGGAGCAAGCTCCACAACTCCAAAGAGAGGATGTTTGAATCTGGATTAAACTCCTTGAGAGCTGCATTACAGAAGCCTGTGGAGCTTCTGCACTGTGAGCCAGGCCCGTGATTGTTCAAAAAGGTCCCTTATCTAGTGTTTTCAATTAACAAAGCCTTAGGGGATCTGGATAGGCATTTGGAGTCTCCATTCAAAAGAATTAAAAATATATCTTTGCCAGAGGTATGGCAGCTGTTTTGGTAGGTACTTTGTATTCTGCCTGTCTGTGGGCTGCTGGAATCCTTACTGTTCCCTGATGTATCATTTCACTCCAGTGAAAATCACAAGCGATAACGCAGGAGGTAGTAAAATTACAGGGGTCACAGAGTACCCCCAGTATGCTTGAAATCAGGTCACCAACCTCACTCAGCTGGCCCTCTTGCTGATAACTCCCCTTTTCCCTTTTCTCCCCAGTTCACTCTGCTTCAATTATTTAAAAAAAAAAATGGGGGAAAAGAAAAAAGCCAACTCTCCAAGGCACATAAAAACAAGTGTGTTTGGACATCTATGGCAATGAACAGTGCTGGAGTTAGGGAGGATGTGTGTCCACTACCCTTTGGCCTGATCTGGCCGTGTGTTTGGCACAGCTGGTAATATCCTGTGCTCCTGTCATGCTTTGCAGTCTTCCAGCACTACTTGGAATGGAGCCCTGCTTCTGAGCAAGTCCTGTTTCAAAAGGAAACTCAAGTAATAAATATGTGATTGTCAGCGGGAGTGACTGTTACTGACTCCCAAATGGATTGATGAAGCATGTCAACATTGGTACTTTGCAATTTTATAGTATAAGCTGAGCGTGAAAAATGATGGAGTGAAGGGGAGAAGAGGAAAGGGATATTGGATGCAAAAGGCACAAAGTATTCAAGTCCCAGTCTTCTTGTGGTGGTCATAGATGAGCCATGAGTGGTGGAATTAACTGGATCAGTCTTTCAAATTCAGGCTTTCTCCCAAGACCAGCACAGTCAAGAAACACTGCCATTTAATAGGAACTCAGAATATTGCAGGGGTATTTCATTGATAATGTTTGTTCCTTGAATTTCTCCTGCTCCCTTTAGGAAAGTAAGAACTCCAAACAGCAATGTTTGTTCCTTGAATTTCTCCTACTCCCTTTAGGAAAGTAAGAACTCCAAACAGAAGGGTACTGGGTGAAAGCATCCATTGAAGATTCCCAACATACTAGTTATTTCATTGTTCAGTTATTTAGCAAATGCTGTCTTTCTACAGGTTTCCAGCATTCCAGTTATTTAGCAAATGCTGTCTTTCTACAGTCTTTCTGATACCCAATCTTTGGTTTTGGCTTACGCAGCTTTAATATTTGCTGATTTCTTAATAAAAATTCCCTGGAAAGTGCTGAAGTGGGCTTCTTTAGTTTTGATAAATTGAAGTATGGGTCAGGTACTAGATACCTCCTGTACCAGGTGTTTCTGCTCTAGGGGGCGTCTTCTTCCTCTCTTAAGTTGGTACTCTCTGTTCTTCACTGAGGCAAGCTTTGTGGCTTTGCAAAAGTCCAGTTTTACTGAGGATTTTTTGTGTGGTTTGATGTCAAAGCAAGAAAAAATACAGTGTTGGCTCGTTTTCCTAAAAGCCTCCAAAACTTTTAGAGTGTGTCAGCCTTTCTGTTCCTCCTCACTCCAAACATCCTTCTTCTTCCTAGTTCTTTGGAGAGGGAGCTCAGAGATCACTGTGCTTTGCTCGTAAGCCAGAAACAGTCTTCCTGCCTTGCAGTGGAGGGAAGAGCTGTTTTAAATCAGGAAGGCAATGAATGCATTTCAGTTGCCTGCTCAGTAGGATGGGGGCAAGGAACTGAGGAAACCACCTACAGATGAGGCAGTTGTGTGAGTCATGAGAAGAGAGAAACATTCAGCACTTCTCAGGAGGTTTTTCCCAGTTGTAGAGAGGGAGCTGAGTGCTTGTGAACACTTCTACAAGCTCGTAAGTAAAACTCCCAGAAAATATTAAGCTTGGTTTGTGCACGGACAGCCATGAGGATGCCAAGACAGTGTTTCCTTCTGAGGGGTAGTCATCTCTTACCCGGGGAGCAGGAGAGCTTTCTTGCAATGCATGTTATTGTCCAGCACTCCTCCTTGTTCCCTTGACTTTTAATATTCCAGTTTTTCTCTGTGCCAGAAAATGTGACTTGGGGTTCATTTTATAAAAATAATAAAGCCAGAAAAGGTTAAACTCAGATCTGGCCTCCTTGCTTTTGAAAAGACAGCAATAGGCATTTTCAAAGGACCAATTCCAAGCTTTATTATACTACTACAAGGCCCACAGGAGGGAAGAGTGTTATGCCCAACTTGTAGTGCAGACAGAGAAAGATGGATTTTTAAATTATCTACCTTTGCTTTGCAATGTGAACATTTCAGGGCAATTATCCTGAGATAATGCCTACAAATTGCTGAAGACTTTGGGTTTATAATTGCTGATGTTCATTTAAGGTTCCCAGCAGACTAGATGAGGAAAATCACTGCCAGTCAAGCCATGGTTGATAGTATACGGTAACTGAGTTTTTCTTAGAAGACAGACAAGCAAATCAGTTTTCTTTAAGAGCAATAATTCTAACTAATTGTTTGGTTTTATTGTGTTACCATAGCAGGAGCTGTAGTGCTTGGCAAGGCAGAACAGTGACACTTCCCATCTAAGACACATCCATGTAAATGGACAAATTGAATTCCGCTGTGTGAGGTTATTCTCGTACAGCAGTCAGTAGTCAGCAGCACTCTACAACATGTCCCCACATTTCCTTATTTACACACCAGTAGCCATTCCAGTTGCCTTAGAAAGTGAATCGAGAATTTACAGTGAGATAATGTTATCATGTCAATGCAGAAAGAAATAACTGTAGCTGCCTGCCATGTTTGCAATTAGAGAACATTCTTAATGTAATATTTAACTGAGGTTTCAAATCAGCAAGAACATTCATAATACAGAACACCATTTCAAAGCAGGAATGTGTTGATATATTCAGGTCATTTGACTATATTTGTATATACTTGTTACCTATTAATATACTTATATGCCTATTTGTGTATATCTATATATTTTGTATGTAGCCTTACTCCCCACTAGTTTTATTGTGAAGCTCTGATAGCATTCCTGTCACAGACATCCTCCACTGGCCTGGGCATCCATGAGACAATGGAAGATTCATTTTGTCATTATTATTTGCTAAGGAAAAGCAATATTGGCCAGTTTAGGTGTCTAAACTCCAGCAGTGTAAAATCTCCCCTTCTGTCCCTCCAACTGTTGCCATTAGAGCAGCTGAATAACCAATTTTTCTCATCAGTAACTAAGATTGAAGAAAAAATTTTAAAATAGGCCATAGCTTACATTTCTGACATTTTGGGAAAAAAAAAAATATTTTGCACAAGAATCAATCCTACCCCACAAAAGTGCATTAGGTTATCAAAAATATTTTGCTTGACCTATATAAAAAATGCTTGAGTTATTTTCTTGTTATATTTTAATGCATTTCAGCAATATTTTGACTGAAAATATTGTCTGGAGAGAAATAGAAAAATATATGGTTTAAAAATGTTGAAAGTACATGTCTAGACTCTTCTGAATATTTTTGCATTTTTGGGGCCTTATTTATTAGAATTTACAGATAACAGTTGTCGATTTGAAGCTAGGTTTTTCAGTGAAGAAACTAATTTCCTGAAAAATTCCATCTAGGATTAGGAAGCAAGTAACACACCCTGCCCCAGTACTAAAAATGTCATTGGTACCCTGCTTGTACTACAGTAGCAGTTGCTAAATTATTCCATTCTTCATGGCTTATTGTAATGCTCGGTGGGGAAGGTTTTTGGAACCTTGTGCCTTTATGAAGTTGAGGAGATCATATGCTGTAGTTGGATACAGAATTGAAAGCCATCAGGTCAATACTCATCCGCCCAGTCTACAAAAATACCTGCTTTCTTCTGAGATGCTCCTTCCCAGCTCTGCTTCATTTCTCGCAAACTGTTGCAAAAATTATTTTTCAGGTGAACATTCAGATGGATGCTTTCTTATTTGTTTCCTCCTGTGATGTCTTCTGGTGGTTTTGTTTTTCTGTTTTGTTTTGGGGCTTTTCTTATCTGGCCTTTTGCAAATCCTGCTTTTTTAAAAAAACCAAGCAAACATGTCCCGCTGTACATAAAAAGGTCAGAGCTGCAAAAAACTCAGGTCAGAGAAACAAGAGAGTTTTGTGTCACCAAATTTCTGTTTTGGTATATAAAGCACAGAGATTTGAGCCCCAGATACTGCCAGGTCATTTTACAATTTATTCGTATTTCCTTTCTCAAGAAACTAAGTCTGTAAAAACCAGAACTTCTTTGAGTGGGCTGTATGGGTACCAATAGCTGATTTATGTCATAGACGACTAAATCTAAGACATCTAATAAATTATTGGTGTCGAGACATATTTCCAGATATGGAGTAAAAAGCATATGTTACTGCTGGCAAGTGGGCTCTTAGAATGAGGAAAAATATTTTTTTTTACTCACAAATCTTCTCAGCTAAAAACGTATCTTTCCCTAAAATGGATTTGGGATATGACATAAACTTGAACTAATTTTTTCATTATCTCCAAAAGATTCTTCGGCTGTTGTAAAGTCTCCTGTTTACTGGTGTAATCCTATTGAATGGCAAAGTGATGCCTCTTAACCATCTTCCTGGGCCTTAAAGGAAATAATACAAAAGACTACTTGTAAATCTAAAAATGTATGTCTGGAATACCAAATCTATTTTGCAGCCCCATGGCCAACATGTTATGTTATGTTGCAGCATTCATAATCTGATCAGGTTATATGTTAAAAATGCATGCATTTTAGTGCTTTGGTTTGGGTTTTTTTTTTCCTTCACTACGCTCCCTGGGAAGGTCATTTCAGGAATCTTTACTCCAATAGTTAGAAACATCTTATAATTCCCAAATTATCAAAGCCAGTTTACAGACATTTCTTCCTGGGTCATCCCTACATGTGTATATCCTTATATAGCTGGTATGGATCAACCCCTCTTTCTGAAGAGGGGTCCCTTTAAGCCATCATTTAGGTAGACTGAACAAGCAGGCTCTTTTAGTTTCCTCTCAGAAATTCTCCAGTTCCTTGATCATTGTAATAGTTGTCTTTGCACCCTCTGCTCCAATTTGCACGCATCCTTCTTGAGCATGGGTAACTAGAATTTACGCTGTATTTCAGATAGTGTCTCACCAGTGCTTTGTGTAGTAGCATTAATATTTTCGTCTCGTTATTAGCACTATTACAGGTGATGAATCCTAGGATTGCATCTGCCTTTTCAGTTGCATTATATTACAGCACATATTTATCCTGTAATCAACTAGCAAACCCAGGTATTTCTCCTCCTTTGTCATTCCCAACAGCTTCTAGCAGAAATTCTCATTATTAGTCCTTTAGTGCATGACCTTGCATTTTGTACTGTTCAATTTCATCCGATTTCTATTACTTCTGTCCTCAAGGTCATCCAATTCTTCCTGTATGATATTGCGATTTTCGTTTGTGTTGATGGTGCCTCCCAACTTTGTACAATCTGCAAATTTCATTTGAACACTCTTACTTTTTGTGCCAAGTTTATTAATGAACCATTAAATGAGATCAGTCCAAAGACTGATCTGTGAGGAGCTCCCCTAATACCTTCCCTCCAGCCCCATATTTCCCCTTGCAGCATATTACATCTTCACTTCCCCTGTCACCAGCCCAGACCTTAGATTTCTGACTAATTCTGTATTTCTTCCCCCCCCCTCCCGTGAACTAAGTAGTTCCCAAGTGCCACCTGCTGAAATACTTTAATGAAGACTGGATACATTTTAAGAACTTTAATTTAAAAAATAATTTTTATCAAAAAACCTCTCAGGATAGCCTGGTACAGTCTAGCTTCAGGAAACCCATATTGTAAATATCTACCCTTTACTCCTTTTGATTCTTTTTTCAAATTTGTTCTGAAATCTAGGAAGCTATTAGGGACTGACTGACAGATCTTCCATAAACCCTTTTCTACTCTAAGAAGAAGAAAATGATACTACAAGAAGTAGGTACAACGGGGGTAGGTAATGCTACTCCATCCCCATGTTATAGTGCACCACTTTGCTACCTCTATTAGCTGCTGACAGTTTCTACTGGATCTGCAATTTCATGTGTTCATTCTCAGCTAGAGATCAACCAGTCTCCTGGCCAAAATGCACTGACATTTTAATTTTCTTTCCTGTTTAGTTGTAGGTATATCTCTAAATTACAATGTCTTTGTCGTTTCCTAATGTTTGACATTGCCACTCTTAAGAGAAAAGAAAAACCAAGAAACAACTGTTCTTCCTTCCACTCTAGTTTCTAACAGTGGTTTCACCTTGGTAAATTTTAAGCTGTGTCAAATTTCCCTCTGTGTTTTACCTGGAGCATTTCTAATATATGTGGAAGTACATGGAGTTGAGCAAGCCATGGTTTAGACAAAGCAGCGTAGCAAGCAGCATTCACAAAACTTGAATTTGATAAGCAGAAAATGAGTGCCTGGTTGGGTGGTTTAACAGGGTAGGTTGTATTCAAGTTTTATTTCAACTCTTGGAAGATGCATCATGGATGATGGCAGGAAGCTGTGGTCTTCTGTGGAGTTGTGCACCAAACATCTGAGGTGCACCTTCAACGTGAGTTTCTCAACATTCTCATCTCAAAACCTCATACACCATAAGCAGAGAAGAGAGCCCAATGTTTGCTTTTTATGAGCTGGATTCTCCTGCTCCATACAGTGCATGCTGTTTGTTAATTATTCTCATTCTCTTGTGCCATCTCTTTCCTGCTCTTGTTTATCCTCTCCTGTGTTTTACTTCTCTGATGATTTGATCTCTTGCACTGTCTCTCCTCAGCCCCAGCATGCTGTTTTGCATGTTGGTTTTGATTTTCTTTTGCTTGTGGGATTATACATTTATAACAGACCTTTCCAGAGCTTGAAAAGAAGGAATATGTCTTGATAGTCACAGTGAGGAAAGCATCACCTCTAAATCAAGATTCCCTTATGCTGGTTATTGAAGGAGGGGGGAAATAGATTTTTAAAGCCTTGCCCTCAAATTCTTCCCTTTTTGTGGCTTGAGTTGCTTCTTTCAATGTCAGAAGCATTTAGCTTGTCTCCTTCACTTATACCACTGCTGCTGGTGTGCTGGGAGTGTGATAACATAAGGTGTGGTGACATAGCATGTTACCATGATTGTTTTCTAATTCCCCATCAGGGAGCATCTTTATAGGAGGCCTTGGCCAGCAAAGCTCACCCTCAAGGGCAGTCTTGCTGAAATCAGTGGTGTAGTTGTGGGGATGAGGTTTGGAGAGCTCTGTTCCAAAAAGGCCTCAGGAACAATCTAAGGAAAAAATATAAGGAAACAATTCTGAGAAAAAAATAAAATCTGGTTTGCTTTAATAGAGTTGTATTATGCTGCAGTGAATTGTGGGCTTCTCCTGTTTGAATTACCAGGACACCAGAAGGGATAGATAGAGGCAAATTAATGAAAAGAAGAAGATAGTGAAATGCCTAAGGTACCAGTCAGGGGAGAAAAGAAGGGCTCTGCCATCAAAACCTTCCACAGTGAAAAGACCCAGCAGGATACAGTGACTAAACGTATTTGCCACAGCACTGATAGTTAAAGGAAAGTTACTTTTATTCACTAGAAGTGGAAAAAGATATCTGAAAAAAGCCCTTCTCCTTTTTATTCCCTTAGCTCTTGTAAACAAAGTGAAGTTCTGAATGGCAAGGGCGAAAATCCCTGTATTTGGAGCCAGTGCAGCCTGCCTGCCGTGTTGCTGTACGTGGTGGGGAAACAATTGTTCCCCCGAAGAGCGATTACAGCCCGAGCAATAAAATGGTGACACTGTCAGTGGAAGGCTGTATTCTGATACTGTGTTTCCTGCATTTCGTTTCCTGTGTGAAGCCCAAGGAGAATTTTTTCTTTCTGTGTGGGGTGGGGTTCAAAGGCTGAAATATTCATTAAGGTACTTGAGAAAAGTAGGAAAGGAGAACAAACTTTGATTGCCATCAGAAGACTGTGCTTCCTCTCTCTGTGCAGAATCTGGGGTGATTTCTGAGCCTGAGCCTCGTCCCTTTCCATGGCAGGCAATAGGTATTATCCTATTATTCATAAGATAGGAGGGCAGGGGTCTCTGCTGTGCTCCAAGTTTTATAAACTCTGGAGATGCTATTCATAAGATGTGCTCCAAGTTTTATAAACTCTGGAGATGTCTTTATAAGCACATAGCTAAATGGTTATTTGGAGTGGAGTGGCAAAATGTCTCAAGGAGAGAATTGTTCAGAGAACTGGAATGGTCCAGCAGCATCCTATCCTCCATACATTTCTAGCAGACCCTTATAAATGTTGTTCCAGAGGCTCACAGACCATGAGCATCTGAATCTTGGTCCTTGGTTGTGCTGAAGATCTTTATTTCTTGCATTACTGTGGAATATGTGAAGTTTCTCACAGGCTAGAGAATTTTGCTGTAATCCCTAGGGTGTTTTACCACTGCCAAAACCACCAGATTGTTAGGGTGATTTGTGTTTTAAGCACTCTGCTCCCCGAAACATCTCTTTTCATATGCTTTGCATTGTAATACTGCATGTGACATGCTGCATTGCGCTTATCTGTCTTATACTAGAGAGCTTCTTCTCATCTTCTTTCATGGATGGGAGCAGAGTGGTTTAAATCAAAGCATTTGACTTTGAACCTCTCTTGAGCTGGCCTTCAGGCAAGTTCTCTCTGATCAAAGATAGAAGCATACCAGGGTCCAGGTATTAAGGCTGAATAATTGGTTCAGACTAAAATAAGAACTGTCCCAAGCCTCCACAGAAAAAGTTTTTATGAAGTTTAAAAAAAGTGCAGGTAACTTTTTTTCCCCTTGATATACTTTTGCATTTTCTGAGGGAGTTCCACTGCAGAGACTGCTAATGCTGTATCTGACCATGTTCATGCTAGAAATACCAGTCGTATTCACCAGTGAAAGATTATCAGACTACTTTAGAAACAGTTAGGGGTACTGAAGCAGAGTGGCTTTTTGTATGGCAGAAGGTGGGATGCTATCAGCATACACGAAATAATTGAGGTGATCTTGAAAGATCCTGATTTCTTCTGCAGTGCAGGATTCCCCATTTCACTGAAGAAATGTGTGTAGCATGCATTTCCCCTGCACATATAGCTGTGGCTTTTCTGGAGATATCGCAGACCCTTCAAATTGGGGGGAGAAAAACAAACCAACAACCAGGCAATCACAAGCAATTTACCAGACGGACTGGGATGCCTGTAGCATCCCAAGCAGCCTGAGCCTGTCTGTCTCTGTTCAGGATAAATACTGAAACCGCACCTCCATGAACACTTCTGCCTTTGCCTGTCAGTAATGTGTATATAAAAAGTCCATGCCTGGGGATCAGCTAACGGGATTATTCACAGACACAAAATGAAGCTGGACCGATCCTGACGTCCTTCGCAGCCCTCCCTACAGCCTGCTGAGAGGGGCAAAAGCAGGATCAGGCTCCAGGTCCTCATAATTTTGGCAGCCTTTAGGAATGTGGAGGGAATCTGAAAGGGCAGCAGCAGTGGAGATAGGCTCACATTTTTGTTGTTGTTGTTGTTTTTCATTTTTAATAGAACAACTTTCAGTCCTAAAGGAAACCCTGGTGAAGTGGTAAGGCTTTTGTCTCTTGCTATAATGCCACTGGGCTTTGGATTGACCTGCGTGATACAGTGACACTGTGTGGTTTGAATTTTTACATACAGCTGCATAAAGCAATTCTCATGTAAATGTTGGAGGTAAATAAGCCTGCTGTTGGTCTGCTGCATGGACACATATGCTCGAACCATTAGGCTCAAAAGGAGATTAGAATTAACCCACCCGTCTCTCACTGGCTCTCACTTTCCCTCCCCACCACGGAGCTCTTACAAGAGACTAAACCACCTCGCTATTTTAACGAATGGCAGCAGAGTTAAAGCTGACAGAAGAAGAAAATTGTTGTATCCCCTCCCACCCCCCACTTTCCACACCCACAGAGCCTCTGCTAGAAGTGTTATGAACTTCGAGGAGGCCACGACCTGATTACCATGGCACAGGCGGGCAGGTTGGAGTTGATGCACTTCCCTCACCCTCCTCAAACTTTAAATTGCACAGGACTGAGCTGAACCCCTTTGGTTCCCACTGTGGCAGCAGGAAGGCTCCGAGCCTGCCCTGTCAGGCCTTGTGTATGGTTTCTCTCACCCTGGATTGTTACCTCCTACTGTGTGGGGAAAGCTTTCAGAGCCAAAGACACTGAAAAGTCCTTTCCCGGCAGCTGATGCTGGGACGTACCCAGGTCCTTCTGCAGGGCTTGAGTGGGCCAGGTCTTCCCCAGCAGCCACCAGTGGGCAGTGGCCGCTGTTACCATCATATCTGGACTTGACATCTAAATGGCTTCACTTTTCAACTGAGGAAGGATTTTATCACATGTTATTTAAAGGCAAGAGAAAGACAAAGTATGTGCACATACACATGTGTGCAAAAATGCAGAGGGGGTGAGTGGGCTAAGGGGAACCTGGCCTGGGGTTGTTTGTTTATGCGAACTTTAAATAATTCATTTTTGTCCCTATTGAGCTCATCACAGTGTGACAAAAATAAACGTGTCTTCTTGGCCTATTGTTTGGAGCTGAGGATTGTCAAGCGAGAGGAAAATATTACAGTGACTGAGGGAGATACACGCAAGAGTGTGACCTTTAACTGCAGTACCTATAACCAGTCTCATCAAATTAAAGCACTGTATATTTTCCTTAATAATCTCTGATTAGGCTCGGGGTATGAGCGGACACGAACGCCCGCCATTGCTATGCAGCGGGAGGCCTGCTAAGCACCAGCCGAGCGCTTGGGAATAAGTGAGCAAAATGCTTTAATTTGATAGGGTTAGAATCCTGCAGGCTCCGGGGTGAGAAGTCACCAACAGCTCCGCTCGCACTGAATATGCAGAAATAAAAAAGTAAATTGCTTACATCTGCTGCAGGCAGGAGGGAAAATGATCTGATTGGACAGGCCGAGGGCTCTCCATCTCTTTTGGGTTAGAAAGAGGGGTTTGGAGCATCAAAAGCTCGTAATTGGAGTAATTCTGAATTAATGGACATATACACACACACACACAAGTGCGCGCACCATTTTGAAGCAGCTGGTCACAGGATGCACATGCTCAGGAATGTTTGGAGATTGCAAAAACGCTGTTAAAAATATTGTCCCTTATTCCTAATATTATTGACATTTGGATTTCATGACCTGTAAGAAGTGCAGTAAGTACAAAAAGCCCTGCCCATCTGCCAGATGAAATTGCCTGCCCTAGCCTACATCTGTTTATTCACAATACAATTATTCTATCTCTCTGTCTGTCTCTCTATCTCTGTTGTGTATCTCTTCTTTCATGTCTGAGGGTCTTTGCTGTATGCAGAATCCCAGGCTTTAGCCTTGCCATCTGATACTGTATTTAATCTATGTATTTGATCAATAAGAATCAAAGACAAGGCTCAAGGTCTTTTTGGCACAAGGCATTCAGCTTTGTGTCGGGTGTCAGAGGTTGTCTACAGTGTCACCTTGATGGTGTCACACTAATTTGTAACCTACTTTGCTTGCCTCTGTGATCACGGTCTGCACTGTTTTTTTTCCTCTCTGTCTCTCTTTTTTTAATGGTTGTTTTTTATTAGTTTGGGAGGAAAGAGGTGGGGGAGCTTAGAGGTGGGAGGCTGAAGACATTAGCTTAGAGATTTAAGGAGTACTCTTCCTGACCCTCCTCCCCCACTTCTCTGTCTTCTCTCTGCGAGTCACTTACGCCACAGGATGGGTGTTACCTCTACCTGTCAGGCACTGTATCCCAAGGGGGAAGACATTACTAAATCCAAAATTGCCAAGGGAAGAAATCCTGCAAGGCAAACTTTCAAGAGCGATTTCTCAGCTTGCTGCTGACAGGGAAAGGCAGGCACACCAAACCCAGCACTAAAAGGCCAGAGTCCAGGTTTCAGTCCACTTCTGGGTAAATCCGCAGAGTAGGTGCATCTCTAAATTTCACTGCTATTTTTCTTGGAGCCAGGGTTCTTTGGATCTCGCACTGATGCACAAACTTGAACAATTTGTTCTTTTATGGCTGCCTAAGGCTGTACTGCATCATTTCAATGGCCTTTTGTCTAGTGACAAGTATTGCAATGCCTATAATGTACTAAACATTCTAAAAATCCATGTAATTAATTCTCCAACATATCTAATATAGAACTATTATCTTGAGGACAGATAAATGCAGTTTATTATCTTTTTTTCTTTTGCCTACACCTCTTCGTTTTCTTTTCTGTGCTGTTATTTAACACAGAAAATAATAGCACAGTAAATGTATTATCTAACTCTCATTTAGAATTGTGTGTGTGTGAAGGCACTGCACAAAATGAGGCTGTGTTTAGACTCAGATTCTTAGATGTAGACGGCAAGCTCCACCATGGATTTCCTGAGATACCTTGGAAAGTCAGCCAAAATTTTCACAAATAGATGACCGACATTAAGCGTCCATTTTTGAATCTTGTTTTCAGCCAGCAGCCACTCACAATGGCTGCAAGAGTCAGTGGAGACTGGAAAGCTTCAGAATTGTGCACCTCCAGCCAGTGTACTCAATTTCTCTCCTTGTAAAAATTCATATTGCAATATTATTTAATGAACTGGTGGAAATGTTAGGACTTAGGAAAAGCTGAAGGCCCACCTACCCTGGGATTCTGTCCTTAATAACAGCTGGGGTGGATGCTTAAGAACAAAGTACCCGAGAGAGAGAAAACAGTAATAGGGAAAAATCAATTAAGCGTCCATTTTTGAATCTTGTTTTCAGCCAGCAGCCACTCACAATGGCTGCAAGAGTCAGTGGAGACTGGAAAGCTTCAGAATTGTGCACCTCCAGCCAGTGTACTCAATTTCTCTCCTTGTAAAAATTCATATTGCAATATTATTTAATGAACTGGTGGAAATGTTAGGACTTAGGAAAAGCTGAAGGCCCACCTACCCTGGGATTCTGTCCTTAATAACAGCTGGGGTGGATGCTTAAGAACAAAGTACCCGAGAGAGAGAAAACAGTAATAGGGAAAAATCAGCTGGATTTTTGAAAACCACAGGCTCTAGGAAGAAGGATGAATAAGTGCATAGGTTTGCTGTTACGATTAAGCTGTATGTTATGATTAAGATGTATTTTGAAGTTGCCTAGAAGAAGGGACACCCTGAATGGATCCCACATGCTCCTTGGATAATGCTGCTTTTTATGTCTGAGCTGGTCGTCAGCTGCTGGAGGTAGAAAATGGGGTTGATAAAAACCACAGGCTCTGGGAAGAAGGATGAATAAGTGCATGGGTTTACTGTTACGATTAAGCTGTATGTTATGATTAAGATGTATTTTGAAGTTGCCTAGAAGAAGGGACACCCTGAATGGATCCCACATGCTCCTTGGATAATGCTGCTTTTTATGTCTGAGCTGGTCGTCAGCTGCTGGAGGTAGAAAATGGGGTTGATTTTCCAGGTTTTACTCTAGAAGCTTCTTTGGGGAAGCCAGCTATTTCCTGGGTAAGATGCCGTCTCTCTTCAATCGCTCTGCTTTGGTTTCTGTCGTAGAGAAGCCTCTTTTGTCTGCCTGGCCATGCCTGCCACAGTCTATTGGAAGGTATTTGTCAACAATTATATGTCTATTAAGGACAAGTCAATCAGGCCATGTGCAAATAGCCAGACCTCCGGGGTCTCCCTATTGATAGGGACCTGTCAATAGCCAATCCAGTCTTTTTTTCAACCAAACAAGAAATTAAGCACTCACCAAAATCATTGCTAGTCCAAGTCCCTATGGCCCATTTTTATTCTTAGAGTATTGGTCTCTTTTTTTTTTTATGGGCTAATACTTTTTTTGAATAAACAGAGACTAGTAGGTACTTCTTAAAGCTGTGTTTTAACTGTAAGAAGGATGTCTCTCCAATGTAATTAAGAATATTACCGAGTGGTTGTGCTTGTAGGTGACTGCAGTTAATCCTGATGGCAGTGAAACTATAAAGGAATTAATAACAGAAACTTTAAATTATCCCAACTGTAATTAATATCTACAGTATATAAATATCCACTCTTCCACTAACACAAATTTCAGACATATTTACCTATATTAGGCTGAGGAAGGTAGTAATATTATGCAATATTTTCATGCATATTCAATTTGTAAACTCAACAGTTGATTTTGTAATTTATATTGCAAATTACTTTGCTATTTCACACCTGTGAACAGGAGAGAGAGTGGGAGAGACAAGACAGTGTGCTGGAAGCTTTAAACAAAAGCCTCTAGCAAAAGCCGTGACATGAAAAAGATGCTCCATAGGGCCATCTCCTTTGAACTGGCAGAACTCGTGTATCACAGGATACATTGGTCTTACACAACAAACACAGCATTAAATAACTTTGCACAGAGTCCTGAAATGACCACAGATATTGAAAGCAGATGTAGTATTTAAAGCAGAAATGATACCTGATCTGTCCTTTTTTGGTACATCACAGCTGGCTTTGTTAGTAATTACCGAAACAAACATTCTGTCCATCAGTTTTATGTCTCTTCATTTCTACCCTTCAATCAGGGAAAATACTGAGCTGAGGGTATTTCCCTCATATTCAAGCACCAAATGAATACCAGTAAACCGATGAATATTATAATTCAGTGTTTACCAAATAACATTCTTAAAATTCCTATTCTTTCAACTAAGGTGGTGCGTTTCTGCCCTGAAAAATTAGTACAATAGAAAGATCTGTTTTTTACAGAATACTCCGTGTCCTCTGGAGGATTGCTAGGTACAGCAATAGTTTTAATTTGGTTACAAACTTTCTTACATCTTGTATTAAACCTTAACCAAGGGAGAGCTTTTAAGTTGGTTTTTATTGCTGGTTTTTATCTTGGTCTTATTTTAGTTAACTTGTTTCATTAAAAAAAAAAGAGAATTACCTTTTCAGTTTCCCATTTTAAAACCACAAGATACTTTTAAAAAAGTCTTCCTGATTGTGGTTCATTTTTTAATTCCCTACCATCCCCCCAACACGGACCCTTTAGAAAACAGATTCTTTAATCTGATTTTAGCAGGTGCAGCACGTGGACGAAAGCTTTTCAGCAGATGCTTTGGGAAAATGACCATTAAAGGAAGGCGATTTATTTTACTGTAAATACAAGCTATTTTTGCTAAGGAGCCCTAAAAATAATTTAAACATGTCAGTACACAGGTTTAGCATGGGTGCTTGCAGCTTCTCTGAGCATGCTGAGCTGTGTCAGTTTTCTCATGTAAAATCAGCTCTCAAGAGATTATTTATGTAATAATCTAACTTCACAGGAGATGAATCTGTAACATTAAAAAACCCATTTAAAACAATGTTTCATATATATATATGTGGGCACAGAACTATGACATCTCAAGTAAAGTGTAAAAAGTATTCTTCTGAAAGCTTTTAATTTTACTTAATTTTTACCTCCCTGAACTCAAAGGGACAATGACTTCATAGATAAATGGAGCAGTTCCTAAATTCATAAATTTTAAAACCACAAGTGACTATATTATCTGGCATCCTACATAACAGAGACCAAAAATCCTCTCACTGTTTCTGCCCAGCTCCTACTGAAAGGAAAACACATGTTTAAAAATAACATTAAAAAAAAAAAAATACACCTATCCCACCAGCATTGATGTTTATCTGGTTGATGAACTTCTTTAAAACATCCAGGGAAGGTTTGGTGGGTGAGGATGGGGCTTTTCCTGTTCAATTTTTCTTCAAGAGAGAAAGGGCAAATTTTATATTCAAAGGGCTTAAAATGCTGCTAAAGGTCTGTCTTTAAATTCCCTAAAGTTTAGGGAATTTAGCGAGAAGGATGATGGCTCTTCTCTTCTGCATTCATATTTACACAGTAGAAGAGCCTGCGAAGAGCGTGACTCTCTAAACAGTGTGAAATGGGCTGTAATACCTTCCCGTAAAGGGGTGAGCTAAGGACAGAATATTTGACTTTGAATTTCAGGGGTTCTGGTTTTTTGATGCACGTCGATCAGCTTTAGCTGAGTTCCTTGCTATGAAATACCTTTTCCCCTATACCTTCTAAAACTGCTTTTTTTTTTCCTCCCTTTTTTTTTTCCCCCACCTTCATTAACAAGTTATTTTCTTAATCAATATTCATGAAGAAAAAATAATGCAAGAGGAAGCTCTGTAACTCGGTAGGCTGGGACCTGATTCAGGAGTGCTGTGGGGGAGCTCAGCTCTGCTCCAGGGGTGGCACTGACTCCTCTCTCCCTGTGCTGCTCTCACACAGCTGAACACTTGCAAAATTCAAGATTACCTGAGAAAAGAGTTTAAACATTTGGCGAGGAGTAGCACGTAATAAGAAAGACTGAATGACTGTGCGTGTGTATTTTCCGTCTTTTACGTGGAAAATGATGTAATTTTTATAGGCAGGAAGAGGATTTGGGGAATGATTTTGTCAAAGGAAATGGCATAGAAAAATAAATTGTGTTGTATGCAAAATATACATAGTATAGGCATTCCACGTTTTATGTTTGATAGCTTAATAGTGTTTTTTCTGTGGTGCTGATATTTGTATTAGGTGGTTTCTATTTGGAATAATCGCTTAAAACGGACCAGGGATAAATCAACAAACAAAGAAGGACCCTGCTGTAAAGCGCAGAATTCCATCCCTTCCTCGGGGCTGGCGAGGCAGTTAAAAGGGAAGGGGCTGTGCATGTACCTCAAGCGATTCCTTCTTCACCGAGTGGAGAAACAGACTCCGTCCAGAGAGGTTGCAAAAGGGTAACAAGTTCTTGCTGTGATTTTAAACTCTGTACGGGCAACGTCTGTCTCTCTTTTTGATGAGTTAGAGAGATTCTTCTTCATGAAAAGAATTGCTAGCCTCTGCCCTAAAGTTGCGGCGTGCTCGGTTCCGTGTCTCGCATGACACGGCTCTCTGCTCGGGGAGGACACGCACCGCATAGATTACTAGCCATGAAGTTTTCTCCTGCTCTAAACCCCGAGTTCAGGGAACACAGGTTGGCTACAGATGCGAAATCTTAACATATGTGTGGGAAAGTGGACGTAAAGTCACCGTTTCAAAAAAAATAAAAATAAAAAATGCAACCCTAGCATTTTGCAACAGATGACATCCTGTTACCATAGTTATAGCTTTCTATATGAGAAAGGGACAGTGCTTTCCTGTGCCCTTACTGAAAAGCGTGTACAGACAAAAATAGAGAATGCAATATATTTGCATAGTGTGCCGTGCCAGCACCCCGAGATGCAGCTCCGGGTACTGGAATACAGCTCGGAGACTGCTAAGGATTTTTTTTTTTCTCATTTTACAAATTGTTAGGGCTCAGGGGTTTGCTAAAAATATTCTTTTGAAGCTTGCCTAGTCCTTCGTGAGTGTTCCAATTTATCCTCTTTTTAATGGTGTGAAACTGGGTTTCGTTAGGGCTGGGTGCATGATCTCTTCTGCCCAGTGCTCAAAGGAAGAAGGGAAAAGCCTCTGATGCAGATACGTAGGAAGGGAAGAAAGAAGCAGCTTCTGATCCGGTTATTTTGTGATCAAAATTCCTTGAAATGAACTTTGATCCAGTGGGTTTTCTGAAGAAATATAGCTAACAAATAAACAAACCCAATGGAAAAAAAAAAAAAAAAAAAAAAAGAAATCCTTAAAGCTCTTACTCCCTCCCCGTTTTCCTTAGGCATCTTGTCATCAGCTACAACCCAATTCAGAAGAAACTTCCCCAGACTTTGGACCCGGCTCCTCCGTTGCACCTTCTTGGCAGGAGGGACTGACTTCTTGCGTGTGTGGCTTGTACAGCACAGAGCACCTGGTGCTTAACAAGTGATAAGTAATAATAATAACTGTCCACTAAACACATAAATGTTTTAAGTATCTCGCATAAGTGGATAACTTGATTTGTAAATAAACTACATTTCAGGAATATTTCATAAACATCCTGTGCTAAGCTGGTGCCTGGGGTAATATAGATTTTCATCCATATTCATCTCTACGCAGGAATTCCCCGGAGTTGGTGGGGGTTTGCAGCAAGCTCATTCTTTCATGTTAATTTATTATTTTTTTTTTAAATCGTGATACAAACCCAGTTAAAAAAAAAAAAAAAAAAATTGCATCACTCGCAAAGAAAGTGACTGCTTCTTTCCAGCGCCAGGAGTGGAAATCCCCCCTCCGCTGCCGCAGCCGGCTCCGGCCCCTCCGCGGCGGGGCGCGGCAGGAGCGCGC
>NW_015090862.1:16412001-16482074 GCF_001431845.1 Calidris pugnax
GCGCCGCCCGGCGCTGAATGGCGGCGGCGGCGAGCACAAAGGGGGGCCGGGGGCCGCTGGCCTCGCTGGCCCCGCCGGCTGCCTGCCTCGCCCCGGGAAGCCCCGGGCCCGTCCTGCGGCCTCGCCACCGCTCTCCGCGGGGTGCTGCGCTCCCAGCATCTCCGGTTGCTAATAAGGTCCAGGTGCGGGGCCCCGACACCTCCCGGAGCCCGGGCTCGGCGTGAGGGGAGCTCACACCTTGTGTAGGGGCAGTGGGGTTGTCGTGTCGTGCATCGCATTTGTTTTGCCACTGAAGGAGTGTGTTTTGTCAGCACTGGTTTGTTATCACTTATTTATATAGCTGATCCCAATCCCTTAACCCGAGGAGTATACAGTTTAAAAATCTCTGTTTATTTATTCTACTAAGCATGAGAATCAGGCTCAGGAAATGTGAGGATCCCCAATTCTGCAGTGTGGGTACTGCAAGGGCAGGAAAACCAGGATACTGTGAGGAAAACCAGGCCTACCCAGGGGAGGGAGAGCCCAGGTGCTTGCAGGCAGTCTGTCAGCTTCCACGAGTGGGATAATCTGAGAAAAGGGTTTTGTACTGATTTTATAGTATTGGTGACTCAGAGATATTTTTTATGTCAACTGATTTGCCACTGGAGCAGTCTGTCAGTGTAACTGGTTTGATTTCAGTTGTGCGGTGTACTGGGGTGATGGAGCAGTTACAAATTTAAGCTATTTTACATGTGGTTTTTCATTTTGGCGACCAACGCATTGGGTGTTTTTAGAGCATCAAGTTGCCCAGGGTCATGAGTTTGACAGTCAGCAATCCCTGTGGCATGAGGTTGTGCCGAGTAGGTGTCCCGTTGTCCCCGACTGTGCACTCTGGCAACAGCTGGAAAGCCCCATGCAGCCCCTCAAACATGGAGGGGTCCTCAAATCAATTTGTTGCAGAGTAGTACCACCAAAGCCAGCTATCCCAGTGAGCACATACCACCTGGCTTGTTTATTTCATGCTTTTGCTTTGTAGCTGCAGTGAGGCAGATCTAAAGTATCTCTGTGTGGAAACCAGTGGCTAAAGCAGGTACCGAGGGCCTTGCTTCTGATTTAATGTGACACCAAGGCTGGGAAACAATATTATTCCAGTGTTTTCCTACAGCAGTGAAACCATGGTTGGCTGTGATTGCTATTTAAAATACCACTGCTGAAAGTGTGGTTTGCCTTACTCAAAGCTGTATTCTTGCAGGGAGTGATGTTAAGGTATTTTCTCTTGAGTGTAATTGATCTGTATCTCTGTTTTGAGATGTAACAAAAACTGCACTGAGTTGCTAGAGCTTTGAATGTTGTGATTTGCACTTTAGGAGTTCACACTGAGGGGAAAGTGTTGCAGCTCTTTAGTTACCATTCAGTTACCCTGCCTCACTGTACTTCTATGTTCCTTTCTGTATAGCTTTTTTCCTGTGCTGCTACTGTCTATCCTTAATATACCGAAGCTTTTATATTTTTTTTATATTTTTAGCTTCTACAGAGACTGTTTGGTGCAAAGTGTTTGTAAAATAAGGGGAAAGCATCTTCTGAGAATAGAAAATCTGACCCAATGGACGCATTTTTACTGTTTTTAGTGGAAAAATACTTTTTAGTATATTAATTCCATCTTGTGATGGGTAGGACAACAGCATGGGCTTTTTTGAGGAAAGAATTGCCATCTTTGGGGTGTTAAAATGAAGGGGTGAGGAACTAGGTTTGTTGCAGATTTTTACCACAGTTCTGCAATTCCCTGACTGAAAATTGAAGTTTATAACTAAATCTCTGCCCTGTTTCTAACGGGAATGAAGCCGTTCTGAGGCTGGTACTCCAGCTGCCATGTAGGTGTTGCCGACTGGCAGGGAATACTGGGAAGAAAATGCAACTCTGTGTAAGCTTGCTAGTGTTCCTCACACAGAGACCTGCAGACCTTGGGCTGTGGCTGCCTCTTCCTTTGGGAGAAAGAATCATCTGGAATTATTCCTGCTGGAGTAACTTGAGCTGACCAGAGGTGAGGCTTTCTTAAGCCCCAGAGTTTCTCTAGAGAGAAGATAAAAGACGTGCATTGCTTAAAAGTGGCTGGTGGCTCTCAGAAGGCTTTGGCTGGACTTCACATCTGCCTGGTTATGAACCTGCCTCACCCCACATAGGTTGAATTTTTTCAATTAACACTTTGGTTTTGTTTTTATCCTAAAGGTGAGATAAATGTAAGACCTTCTCTTGTAGTGACCCTTTCGGTCTCGGCTGAAGGGCTAAATTGTGCCCCAAGCTCTGAGCTATTCAATCCTCAGGTGAGATGTACAGAGCTCTGCAGACTTGAGTTTGCAAGAGAAAGCAGAGAGCTGAGTGAGGATTGGAGTCCTTCCAGTTCCATCAGAGTTTTGCCTGGCTAAGGACGTAGACATTTGGCTACAAATGAATTCAGTTTAGTTTTCACCCTGAGAATGCTGCAAACTCCCCAGAAAGATAGATTTATTTTTTTTTCCTCACTAACACAATCACAAAATAATACAAACTTCTCCTCACAAAGTGTTGATTGTTCTATAATGAAATCGTAAGTAATTTTGTAGTCGCTTTGGGGAAAAAGCAAAAACTGTTCTTAGCACCTGCTGTATGATATCACAAAGCTACTGCTCATAATGATTCTAATATGTGAAGGCAGTTGCATAATATCATCATATTACAGTTTGTGTAAGAAAAAAATCGCGGACAAGACATTGCCAGTAGAAACTCTTCACGAATGCTATTTTTTTCCTCATTGCTGTTCCTCTGTCTCAAAATATCTTTGCATTTTCCTTGTCAGAGTCTGTAGGTTTCATTGGTGGAAATAACAGCCAGCGAAATAATGAAGAGGGAAGGAAAAAAAAAATCATGATGTTGAAAAAAAATGCATTTTTCTATAGAAGCTAATGTTCTATAAAGAGATGCAAAAGGAAGAGAAAAAGATACTAGATAGCACAGCTGCATTGAATTGCAAGACAGCTGGAATTTTTCAATGTAACCAGATTTTAGATGAGTTTTCTTTTCATTTCCCTATAATAAGATCTTTGTAAACCACAGTCCTAAACAAAATCTTCTTGGTGATGATGAAAATAGGGAAGAGCAGTGCTGCTTGTGCTGTGTGTGTGACAGACAAAATATGAGGCCAGATCCGTAGCAGCTATAAACCTGTGTCAGCAGAGCTGTGCCATTTCTATTGGCTGCAGAGCTGCCTTGTTGCAGACACTGAGGTATAAGGATTGCGGCATATGAAGGGATATTGTGTAGTGGTCAGAATGCCCTGAGTGCCCTCAGCTGAATGGATAAGAATGAAAGAAATTTCAAGCAGAGCCTCTAATAAGACTTACAGCTGAATCAGAATTTGCCCTGGAAAATCCTGGGCAGCACATACCACAGCAGCTACTCCAGCCTTGGAAGAAATCCAAGATGCCTCTGCCTCACGTCCAGACTCTCAGTCTGACCTCTCAGAGTGATAAATAGTGAGTTCACATTTCACCCTGATCCTTCCTGAACCTGCCCCTTGCCGAGGGCTCGGCGTAGGAGGGGTCAGGGCCCTCGTGGGCATGCAAAGGTGTGATAAAAGGAGAGAAGTTCTTGTGCACTCTCTCCCTCGCTCCCTTCCTCATTACATTCATACAGGTCAGCGTAGTCTGACTCTTCAGCAGACAGAAGAGCAAGAGGCATTTCCAAGCTATAGTTTCTGTTCTGCCACCTGCCTGCCATGTGGTCTTCAGCAAGTTACCTAATCCCTCTGCCGCTTTACTGATCTGTGAAACACAGTATAAGTGCAACCTTACAGAAAAAAAAAGTACAAGTCCTCTTCCTGTTAAATATCTCATTGCGAAGCCAGTGTATTCAAATATTTTGGATACCTTAGTACACAGAACTTGCCAAAAATAAAACCTCATGAATATCTGGTTGAGGAGGCTTTTTAATGCACCTTAGCAGGATAGAAAGAACTACTGGCTGTCTGCAGTTGGAAAAGTAGTCTCTTGACATTTTGTGCTATATCCAAACAACATCTTCTTTTGAGCTAGAAATCAGTGCTGTATTCATTTTTCTGATGTGATTAAGTTCTTAAACTGGATCAGAACCAATGCTTTTTCTTGTGGCAGCAGGGGGGTGATTTAGTTAATGCTGGGATCGGGTGCCAAATCATGAGTTCCAACTTATTCCTATCAGCGGTCATCCATCACCAAACTTGGGGGAGTAAGGCAGAAATATAAGCACACTGACAATTTGCCAGAATGATTTAAGACCTGGCATTTAAGAGTTCCTGTTGTAGTTGTTCTTTTGACATGTCTCCTAATTTGCTCCCATCTTGAAGACACTCACTACTTTAAGACTTAAACAATCTTCATCTGGGAATGGAACTCAGCAGCAGGAACAGGGGGGCCTTATCCAAGGGTAAGGTTGCACAAGGGCAGACAAGCCTACTTACTTTTGGGTCATCAGCAAACATAAATGTGCCTGTAGTAATGCTGCGTACACTGCTCTATTGGCTGTGCTTCTCATGTGGGTAGAGAAGCCAAAAAGCAATATGCATTATTGATCAGAACGTGCAGGCGGATGAAGATGGACAAGGGTAGGTCAGAACTTTATTAACTCCGTGTAGCCAGCACTTGCACGGATCCAGAGCTGAGTTATCCTGTCTGGATAGCCTGGATCACAAAGAATAGTGATCCTCAGATCCACCCACTCCTCCGAATCCTTCACCACGGGTTGTGGACGTGGTACCAGAAAGAGACAGTGCGTACAAAGAGATCAAGACTTCCTTGCTGGCACAGATGCCAGCAGCAGTATCCAGGGCTGCCTTTGTTGCGGGAGCCAGTCTTTCCTTCAGCAGCAAGAGCCATGACTGAGCTGAAGTATTGGGAGAAGAGATGTACAGTTGTCTCTCATGAACACAGCGATAGATTAGCTGCCAGCTCTCACTTACCTTTCCCACACACAGAGAAAAGCAGAAGAACCTGCTGGTAACTCACACTGTCCCATTACCATTTTTGGCTGCTGTCTCTACTTGTGTCCTAAACACCCTTTTTGTACGCTCCTGTGACAATCATTCACCATAGTAACAAGAAAGTCAAGAAACACAAAAGCTTCGGAAAAACCTGAACACAACCAAGATGGAGCAAGTGCCGTTTAAGCAGAGTGCACTGTACCACAGTGAAGTCACGTATCTTCTCTCAGCGTAGTGCTAGATTGGCTGAATAACCCAGTCTGTGAATCCTCTCGCTAGTACTTAATTGCCTCTGAATAGATTGCAGCTTTTTGAGATTCATTTGCTCTTCACAGTGAATCACTGAAATATTTTCATGGTCACAAATGTTCATAGCAAAACTGTTCAGAGAAGTATTTGATAGTCAGAAATCCAAGCGGTATTTTTGTTTTTTCATTCTGACCAGATCCACTGATTGCACGTTGGAAAGGGTTTTCTCTTCTGTTGTATGGTATTGCTCTCTCTCACCACAGAATTGTCATTAGACTGTGCTGTTCTTAAGGCTTTTATATTAAGACTGGTATCGTTAGCAACATCCTTGAAGAGTTGCAAAGAAAACCAAACATGGATATATGGTTAGAATGCAATAGTACTTAAAATAGATAAATTTACATCTTGAACTGAAATTTCAACATACTTACATGTAATGGATATGTACATGTCTGTGTACATGAAGACTGGCTTTTCACTTTTCCAGAGTTATTCACTATTTCTCCCACTATATATTTTTTCTTTTCTAATTAGGTGAACAAGACAATAGGATTCAATTTCTTGAGTGAGAATACATATGATATGGCAACTGCTTTACCATTAATACCCTCCTGCATTTGCTCAGAATTGGGTTGAGCTGTTTTTTCAGGTGGTCACTGTTAACTATGTTCAATACAGTAGATGTAGAAAAATGGAATGGGAATGCTTTCATGGAAACTGTTGGGCTATATCTGCTCAGCTCTTCTCAGCGCTCAGGATTTGAAAATCTCTCCTAAATTTTGAGTCAGATTTTACACAGCATCATTGCTGCCAGGTAAACATGGAGCAGGATGTTCCACCGTGCAAAGATATCAGTTGAAGTACTGGATTCAGAGCCCATGTTTGCTTTTTCCAGATAGCACAAAATGCACAACTATATAGGAAAGAATGCACTCTACTTGGATATAAGGTAAAGGGGAATATATGGCGAAAGACCACAGCTTAACCTAATGTTAATGAGGGCCCAGTACCCTCTCTCCAAAGAGTGTTGATAATGACTTAGTAAAAGATAGTGACCTGTGTGTGTTGGTGAAGTGTTTTCTTCTGAGCCAGCCAGTAACCTTGTCCTAGGAAACATGAGTACATGGTACTGTTGTGAAGACCTACTCTTCCTTTTTGATACATCTTTAAGTGAAAGAAATGCTACTCAAATGCCCTTGAAAATCTTCAAGAACTGCTTTTGGAACTTTTTCTTTCTTGGGTTTGATTTTTCTTTAGTTCGTTCATTCTTTCATTCTGTATCTATCGATAGAGTTCTGTCTGTTGGTCCAAAAGGCTCAATATGACAGTAACAACAGACCAAGTCACTTTCAAAATGTCTCCTTTAATTTAAGCCATTCATTCCTAGGGATGTATCACAAACAAGAAAGCTATATTCCAAGCTCATTTGAAAGGGTGTTAAAACTAATGGAGAATTTGTTTGTATTTCTTTTTAAAGCAACTCCCTGAATATCACATTTTGTCAAAGCTAAGTGAAACATTGCAAGTGTCAAGTTTATGCCTGTGCCCAGTCAGGATGTCTGAGTGGGCTTCAGGGTCTCAGCTGCCAAAGACTGACACATACCCTTAACTTTTTGCACTCAGATCTTTCATTGACTTTAATGCAGACATCTTCATGGGATCAAGGCCGGTATTTGTGTGGATACATTAGCTCTCTCTTCTGCATCTCTGTTATACACAGCCAATTCTGCTTTTGTTGTAGTTATTTTTTTAATTGGCTACTAGGGAAGCAGAGGGAGACTCTGTTCATAAAGAATATGATATAAAATGGGTGAAAGAGGTGAGGGAAGAGCAAAATAAGAGAAAGGACACGTTTCATCTTGTGGTGGAGACTGAATCTATTTGCCTTATAGTCAGTGACAGGATGGTTCCACCGACACTCTCTTCTTTGAACAAAACTGACTTGCTCTGACCCTGTGCCAACAAACTCCTAATAACCATTGCTTCTCTTCCTTTACCTGTCTCCTCGCTTCTGATAGTTACATGTTATGTCCCATAAAAATACACAGAAACAAACAAAAAACAAAAGCAAAAGCTATTTCCATGCAGTAGATTTATCCCAGGATGTATCAGTGACAGCTCTGGAGTAGAAGTTTACAGCCAGTTTGAGGTGCTATCAGCATGCCAGGACTAAAAAGGGACCAAATGAGCTATGGTGCGAGGGAGAAGATGTCAGCCTAGACACAGCACACAATATGACTGGGATAAAGAAACAATGCAAAAACCAGCAGTGGCTAACAGATGAGGTATTAGGCCTAGCGGGGAGAAGACAAAGGCTTAAATCAAAAAGACATCCTGATGAGACTGGATGTAAGCTGAGCACACAAGGCTCCGACGAGGGATATGAGAGGTGGTTAGATGAAACACGGCAGGAATTCATCCATAGTGAGCAGTGCAGGAGTTGGAGCAACAGGACGGGAGAGGTGGATGCAAAGGGACTTTTCAGCACTGTCAAGGAAATTGGCCAAACACTCCCTCCCGGAGGCAGTGTCATCAGGGCAGCATATGGCAAAAGTTAAAAAAAAAAAGCAAGGAAACCTATGGAAAAAAAGAGACAAGAATATTTTAAGAATCTATAAGATAGTCCCAGAGCAAGGCAATCACAACACATACGTACTCAAAAAAATCTAGGTATTAGAAGTGGAGATTTTTTAACTGCTCCTTTTCCACAAGCTTTGTAACATAGATCTTCCTGTAGCAAACCAGAGAGGAAGCAAGAAATGAGCTCAGCTCTTACTGCTTAATTCTACCTGTGTAAAAGTTCCCCTCTGCGCCCGGTTGATGACTGTGGCCCAGTGCATCACTTAAGCTTTGGCCTGGGGTGAGGTTCATCCAGTGGGTGCACAGAGGTCTCGCAGTCACAGGTCAGTCTGGGAGCTGACTTCAGGGAAAAATCTGTTCTTCCATCCTCTTTATAATGTGGAGCAACTTCCATCCTCTTTGTAACAGTGGGAGCCCAGGTCACTGCAAAAAGTAGAGGAAAAAAAAGATTGACATAGAGAGAGTCTAATTTTTTTTATTACTAACCCTCTTCGAGTTCATTGAGAGTCATGAACTGAAATGGAAGGGTATACCTACATGCTATCATCTATTTGTAATTATTTGGAATATGGAAAAGCACTTGGGATTCATATATGGGCATAGGCTGGGTGGGTTAGTGGGAAATATGCTCCTGGTGGAAGGGCGACAGCATCTAAAACAAACAAGGCAAAAGCAATTATCTTAAATTCAGTATAAATATAGGGACCTGGGCAGCAGGTGTAGACACTTAGAATGAGAGTGACCAAGGGAAAGTCTTTCAAGAGCAAGTAAATTGCTTAGTAATTTAAGTTACTTTCTAAATCCAGGGCTTAGGAACAATCCTCCTAACTCATAGGGATGCTTTTGGAAGCTTTTGCTAAGTTACAGAAGGAGTCTGTGGACAATCTGGGATTTCAAGCCTAATCTTTGGAGCTGGTGTAGGCCATAAGCTCATCTCCCACATACATATTTTTGTAATTTCTTCTGATGGTGTGATGTGAAAAGATTTTTATATTTAAAATATTTATCCTATTAACATGATGCAAAATAGTCAATAATTTACATATATTTACATCTAATGTTAATTTATAGGCAGACAAATATAAATTTATCAGTGTGTGTGCATATGGCTGTAACATATGATTAATACACTGTCAGCATAATCTAACGGCTCAGAACCATCAGTTGTGCAAATAGTCCTTTCTAGCCATGTTTCCTCCTGCTATTTAACCTTCCTCCTTCCCTTCCTCCCCCTCTTTCACAGGCTGTCTAACCCACACTCGCTTCAGTAGCCTGCCTTAAAATAGCAGGCAAGGTCTGTGCAATGGTGACTCTTTTTTAGACATATTTCACAATGCCTAAAAAATTAGGGGATCTGTTCTCTGAGGCTTTTGGATACGAGAGGAATAGAAGTTAACAAAAATGTTCCTTTCTTCCAGAAATCTTCATATGCAGCTAATAAAAAGGAGTCCTCCAGAGTAACAGTCTTGATTCACTGTCCAGCCTTAGCTATTAAATATCTTAATATGCCATTTCCTTGCACACCAAGAGTGGTTTTTGGTCTAGGGCTCTGTGACATCTTCTTCGTGTCTACCAGAATGAGTATGAGCACTTGGCCTCATCACAGAGCATCTGCAATGGTCAAAGCGTATCACTGTCACACATTGATCAAGTGGTGAGACAACATGGGAGCCTGGCCACAGAGGAACAGCAGCTTTCCCAAATAACTTTCCCAATCTTTTAGGTGGAAAGGAGCTGAGCTGTCAAAGTCCAGCCCCAACTACCCGCCGCAGGAGTTCTGTTTTCAATAATCTTTCCCAAGAACAGAAGATTAGGTTCGGTTGTACAGCAGAGATGTCTAGCATATACATGAGTAATGTCTGTATCAGTGCAGTGCTAACTCACATTTCATGATACAATATATTTTGCATGCTTTATGGCCAAATCTTGAAATTTTTATATGATGCAAGTGATTCTTGTTCCTGAAAATAGTCCGATTGACTTCATGGGACTCTCCGGACTTCCCGTGAAAGTGAAGTTTATAGTCTCACTCATGTTTCTCCTTTATGGCCCAAAGCATCAGGCTGACCTTCAAGAAGGTTCTGTACTGTTGTGAACAAAACAGTTGCTTTTTCTCTGTTTTTCTCTCGTGGAACTTGCTTCTCTCCTAGCAGCTCTCTGAAGTAGACAAGGCAACACTTCTGGTATGCACTAAACACTTCCAGACTGCCTGGGTCAGGGACAGACACCTGTCTTATTTCACACGTTCTGCTTCCTGAAACCACTGCTTGGATTTACACCCTGGGAAATTGCTAAATTTATGGAGGGGTAATTTCCCTCCCTTTTTGGAGCCCTATTCCTGTGTTTTGTCCAGTGGATGAGAACTGAAATATTACTGTAGTGTGTTTTGATCAGCCACTGTTTCGTTGGTGACCATTTAACAAACCCACCACCGGTGAACGTCCAGACCATGCTTCAGTTCGTTCCTGTTAGTGAATTATTGCACATCACCATGCTGAAAGCCATGTACCTATCTCGATCTGACCTTGCTATGTAAGGAATTAAAATATTAAACTGAGAATTGATAATAAGATTTCTGAGGGATGCCAGCTTTCCATCTTCTCATTTCAATTACTATCTCTGTTTCTTGGCACTTTCCATGTGGCTTGGTCTTTTCAATCCATTTTTTGATTTTTTCTGGCAACGTGTCAAATGATTAGACCTTTCCTCCAAAAAAAATTCTGACCTGTCACAAAAAAAAAAAAAGAAAACTAAATGTTTCAATTCTTCAGCAGAAAAGTATTTGATGAAAATAAGGGTTTTTTTTTTCTCTGAAACACACTGTTCACAAAACTTTCCTTTATTTGAAAAATCAGTTTTCCATCAAAAATGTTTTCATCAGAGAGTTTTTCTCCCAGGCTTTTATTCAGCACGCAGTCCTGCTAACAGTTAGTGAGGTGCAACATCTGTTGACTTCAGTCAAAGTTGCACCCCAGTAATTGAAAGCAGAATTCGGTCTGTTCTTTGTAAGGTGTGTTGAATGGACAAAATCTTGCATTGACTGAAGTGTTAGTCTTAGCAGTGAAGTGATCCTCTAATTTAATCCTCCACTCTATTCACGTCTCAGATACAAAATGTTTAATAAACTGCAGTTTAATGGTAAGGTGAGTTACCCATCAGTGCATTTCTAAGCCAAAATTATTGAGTAAAGTACTCTTAATAGTAGGTTTATGTTACCATTTACATTACTGGATAAAAACTAAATTGGAGTTTTTATGTATTATGTGTTACTTACATAATAGCCTATATAAGTAGGTTTATTTTCTCAGCTTCCTCAATTTACATGTTGGATATTGCTTGATTTTACGTATTAGTGGTAAATTATGAATGTTATTTTTTTTCTTTTATATACTTCATGTATCCATGCGAACGGATTTTGCATCAGATGTGTAGTTTCCTGTGATAGGAAAAAGAACCTCACCAAATCTATAATTCTGTGGGGGCTCTGGTATAGCTTCATTTAGATCCCAGACATACTTGACATTTCAATATATCTGGACTCAAACTTGCCTTTCATATGTCTTGTACCACACATAACAAGCAATATTTTTACATTTTTTATGTTGTTTCTTCCCCACCAGATTGGGGTAACTATATATACTTAACACGTGATTGATTTTTTTTTTTTAAAGAGTGCTTTTAACGTTAATATATTATATATGCATATATTGTTTAATTATACATTTAAATTTAAATTAAACTTTTATTTGTGTGCCAATTACTTTATCCTTTTTTGTGGTTCTTGTAGTCTTAAATAGTTTGTGTTTGTTTGAATAATTTGCTGATCAATAGTTCCTACTCTGATTTTTTGGGTAATAAGAAACTTCATATTTAAAGTGTTCATCTATACTTAAATGTAAGTTTTATGAATGTATTTCCCCTGAGAAAAGTTTAACTCGGAAACAAAATTGGTAAGTTGCCTGCACTATAGTCGCAACCAGCACCTGATATAGCAAGTGTCTGCAAGTCAACAAAACCTACTGCAATACTTTTTGCAGAATAATTCATTAAAGTTTGGATAGAGTGGAAAAATAAATTTCTATCCCCGTTTTTATGAAATCAAATACTTTTGATTCCTATTTTGAAAATTTTGGCATGAATAGAAAAGTTCTCAAAGAATTGTGAATCTATTGAATATTTAAATAATTTCTGCTTAAGTGAAACTATTTTAGTTTGAAGTGACAAAGATCTTATGCCTGTTAGAAAAATTTAAATAAAAGCAAACTTGTGGTCTCATTACATGCCAAAAATATTTATGTACAATCTTTAAGAATACAAGTAGACCCAAATTAGTAGTGCTATTCAGGGGAATTAAGTTTTATAAGCATCTGAAAAATGAAGTCTTTGTGTTTTGTACTTAGATTTTTTGCCAACAGCGGTTTTGTACTAGTCCAATGAGAAACCTCACCATTAATGACATTTTAAAAGAAGCAAACAAAATATTTATTATCTAATTCATTATAAATTTTAATCGCCAGCTGTAATAGCATAGATTTTCACAGGCATTTTTAAAAGTCTTGACCTGTTTTAAATCAATGATGAAAAATATTCATATAATTCTAATGATCTTTGTTTTAAATTCTTCCTTCTCAACAACAAGTTTTTTCTGTGAGCAGTAGATTTCCAAAATCTCTATAATACAAATCTACTAGACCCAGCTAGTAGACTGTGTTACCCCAGCAATTAATTGGTCTTTTAAAATTTTGCATCAATAGGCCAACACACAAGTCTGATATGCAGAATTCATGTTGTGGTGTTAAGGACTGATAGAAAAAAATGTAGGTGGTACGATAGCGTGGAACAATTCACTGAACCGCTTAAAGCTGATTAAATTGTGTTGATCAATCATTCTAAATAATGGAGGAGGAACAAAACTGAATATTGCGAGAAACGAGGATGGGGCATGATTTTTCAGCAAGAAAAGCTTTCCTGGCTTAACATAAAAATATAATGTGTTAACAGAGTCTTAAAATCAATATACCATGAATTAGCAGGCAGCAGAGAACAGCCAGATGACAAGGGGAATATGATTCATTTCTTCGAATGACTAAGATCTCAGGCAGCTTGTTGAGCAGAATATTTGGAGACTGTGAATAGAGTTAAAAGAAAAAGAAATTCCTTTAATTTGATCTGGAAGTGTGTTTATGACAGACGTAAAGCACTTGAATTCTACTGAGGATTTCCTCTTGTGCTGCAGTCTTCCTGCCTCTGCTCTTTACAGCTGTTCTTTAAATACTGACTACTGAGCCAGACAAGCTAGTCCTCTTACACCTTAATGCATGAAAATGAAGTTTCCAGCTCTAGCCAAGTAATTAGATAACCCAACACTGACAAAATAATGCTAATGAAGTGAAGAGGAGAGGATCCCTAAATAATCAAATCCTTTTTGAGGGATTTAAAAGAAAATGCATTTTGATGTTTTTCAAAAGACACTCAGCCGTCTTACTCTACCTCTTTCCTTACGTTCATTTCAGCTTAAAAATTACAGTTTGTTCATCAGAAGAACAACATCCATAGGTGTTCTGGATGCAAACGAATGTGGATTGCCCTAATATGGGAAGTGACAGCCCCTGGCATTTGTCTGAATATTAATGCTGAATTGGATGGAGAAATCATTATGGCTGATGGTTTTGATTATTAAGTTTAAAATGTCAGAAGCCTGGGTTTAAGTTTTCATGACAGCAACAAATGTTTTTGTAATTTTTTAATGTTTAGGTTTCAATTTAAATTCAAATTTCCACTTCTTTCTTTTTCTTATTTTTTGGGCTTTCAGACTCTGGGAACTTTTCTTTTTGGTGAGTTGGGAGAAATCTGAAACCCACTTCGAACTGGGGGCAAAACCCTGTTGTCTGTAATTGCAGCTAGCACCTTTTCTCTTTGTGCAATCAGCCTGTCTGTCTCTCTCTCTCATTTGGTGATGTAGGATGACCTTCTCAGAGGAGCTCATGGCCAGTTTTTTGAGTCCTCCCAGCCTGGGCCAGCTTTTCCCAGCTGCATCCTGCATTTCCCACTGTTGTGTTTACAGGCAGACATTCAACAAAGCCCTCAAGCTGTTGAGTTCTTTTGAAAACCTGGCCACATATTTCTGTGTCGGCTTTGGAGATAAAAACTGGGCACTAGTGCTTTGTGGTTGAGCTCTTCTGCTATTCCTGACCTTAGGACATGTCTGCAAGTTCTGGTGATGCACACATCAGGACTGCAAGCTGTCAGAGAGGTCTGGAAGTCTGGGCAGTCTTGTCTGGCATGGAAATGGGCCTTGGAGGACACTAAAAGACTTTGGCATGTGGCTGGCCCCAGTCAATGAAAGGTGTGCTCTTGTGTCCCATGAAGTTATGGCTGCACTGCTGGGCCACATGGTAGGCACAAATCTGCTCTGTTAAACTCTAGATCCTAAGTGTCTCTCTTAATTTTCTAAGGCACATATTTGCCTTTTTTAACAAAGTGGCACCTGTTAGCGACCTCTTGGTTCTGCAAGTGCAGTGGTGGCCCTTGCTGTATCTCACTGAGCCCTGCAATGAAAAAGGTGTGAAGATCAGATTTAAAGAGAGGGATGAGACTGAGCTCACAGGGAAGAACTCCTGATGGAGCAGAGGAGAATGAACAGCTCCTTGTGCATTCAGGGAGAGAAATTCTGGATGTCTAGTGGAGATTAGTAACTCAGTAACTTCAGCAGGAAGCCTGATAGGTAAAACCACAATAGCAGAAATCTCTCCTGCACGTGCTCTGTGCTTTTGAGCACAGTCTGTCATTCCTCAGCCTTCCCACGCAGAGCCTCCTGCCTTCAGAACTGGACCTGAGTAGCTGTGCTTGGTGTGAGATCCAGTACGGGGAGGTGCCGATGACTGCTGTGGGGCTGCAGACCCTCCCACATCAACACTTCTTCAGCCCCACTGGCTTTGCTGCAAGTGGTAGCAGGTCCTCAGACTGTAAATCCTCTAAGGCAGGGCCCGTGGGTGGCTGCACACATGCAAAATGTCAGCTACGCTTTCGGGATAACATATTCAGAAGCACCTAAGTGACTTAGAAGCTTAAGTCCCCAGCAATTTCGACTTCTGTGCAGTCTAAATTGCTTTGACTTTCAGAAAGTCTAGGGCTACTCGGGTGTTTATTCACTTCTAAGAACAGTCCCGCTGGTGTTTAACAAATAACAGTATATTCCCTTTTCAGGGGACTAGAATGAGTTAACAGCCCAGTTCTCTTGAGTAATGCAGAGGAGAACTGAAGGCCTGTCCCCTCTCATATCATTTATTTTGGTAGAAAACGTGCAGATTTTTTTCAGGAGTTTTGAAGTTCCTTGTTCAGGTGCCTGTTCCCCATTTTAATTCTGTTTTTCTCCTCCCCTTTCTAACACTTCAGGCTTTTAATTTTGTTGGGGGGGGAAGGGGAATGGCTGTTACTTACTTGTGCATTTATTGTGGCAGAGAATGGGGGATGGAGGCCAGCTTTCTTGGACTCTTATATTCAAAATACCTATAAATAATTAGTTACAGGGACCTAGCTTCCTCCTCCTTTTAAGGCCTAATTTAGGTTCTTTATCAAAATGATTTAAAATGCCTTTCTCTGTAGGAAACCATATTTCAGAGCTTTTATTTATTAGACTTCTCAAAAAGTGTGTTTTTAATGCACATCCTGACTTTCTGCCAAAACTTTCCGCTGTAACGTTGGGACTGGAGCAACCCTTTGTATAGGGAGTTATATTTATTAGATTTTTACGTATCAATACAGAGCAATTAATCTAAATAAATCATATACAGAATTAGCACATAAATCTCCCGGTCTTGACTACTCACTGTACTATATAACTATCCTGACAACCTTCCCTCAAATACAGAAAAACTTTCCTCTCATGTACTTTTTTTCTAGTCCTTGTAAAGTGTCAATAATTTTCCTGGGCTGTGTAGCTTGTTTGTTGTTGTTGTGAGCTGTAGGAGTTTGGGCTGTGGATTTTGGTTTGTTACGTAGGGACAGGAAAACCTTCCTGCATTTTGAAGAAGAGCAAAGAGCCTCGAACTCTGCAGTCATGAAGTAGTAAAGCAAAGGCAGATTTCATGGTGGATAGTTGAATATCTGAATATTTTACCATTAGGAGCCCATTATGGCACTGAGAGGAGATTACTTCCTTGTTGTTTAAGAAGTACAACATTTCTTGTGCTGGGTGACTATGTTGAGGAGTACAGTTTGCTTCAGCAGATTCAGGACTTCCAGAGTAAGTGGGTGCGCATGTGCATGTGTAGATCAGACCCATCCTCTATCCCCCTCCCAAATTATTTCCTGCTTTCTGAGCAGAAGTTGTATATGAGACAGTCTGGGCCTAATTACTTTAAGCAAATACAAAACCATAAACCAGGTCGTGCATGGCTATGATTGAGTGTAACCCTCTGGCAATTTACACCAGCGAACGCTCTGCCTGGCTATATTTTGAATACCTCTCATTACAAATCCCAGGGATGTGACAGCCTTCTCTAAAAACTGAAGTTCAGTCTTTCCCAGTGATGGTTTAAGAGCTGTGGCTTTCCAAAGGGATTTTGTAGTATTGGGACCATCACTCCTGAAGGCTCTGGTGTTTCTGACGAAAGGGCTCTGACATCCAGGCAGTACTCCTGAAAGTTCAGAGTTTGGAAACTGGGAGCTCTGTAAGAAATCATTACAATAAAAGGTAGAACAGATTTGAGCAAGTGTTCAATCACTCAGCATGGTGCCACTTAGAGGCAGAAGACCTTAAAACAACCAGCAAGATGTCTGCAGAAGAAACCTCTGCTGCCAGCTCTCGGCACTCTGTGTCCTGTCACTTGAGGCCTTTCATCTTGGGCGAGTTGGGTGGAAGGGCTGCAGTAAAGGCTGGGTCAGTGATCAGAGCCCGGGCTCTGCTGAGGAGCCTCGGTTCAGGCATGGCGTGGGGAAGGGCTGGCTCGTGCAGTGCACCGAGTGAAGTCAGGCCTCAGGAAACAGCAGGGGCTAATGGCTTGCACTGAACCCCCCCCCATAACCAGCTGCTCCCCACCTGGTTTTGGCTGTAAGGTGCGGGTGGCTGGTGCAGGTGGTTCAGCTCTTCCATTTCCCTTCAGGGGATCAGGTTTTGGAAGCTGGGACCTGTGGATACAATTTCTACCTGCAGAGCTCAGAGAGACACTGGTCACAGCCTTGAGTGTTGTGGTGTCCCCCCTACTGCAGGGCAGCGACCATGGAAGGAGAGTGGGCCAGTCATGAGAGCAGGGATGAAATGACCAGCAGGACATCTTTTCATGGTGTCCCCTGCTGTCTGGGAGGCTCTAAATGCCTCCAAGCTAAACATTTCTTTCCTCCAGATGAACTATTTGAATCAGCAATGCCAACAGACCTACATTTAGAAGATCAGTTCAGAGGTCTTACAGAACAACATCTCCACTCGCTTTCTCTGATATGTGAAATGGGGTTTGTCCTTTTCACTATGTGAGGGCCACAGTCATCCTTTGATTCAGTAGAAGAAAATAGAATATATCAAATTAAATGCTGAGACAATTTTCCTGATTGAAAAACCAGTATCATATACGAGGATGGCTAATTTAGAAATAGGGAGACTGAGGCACAAAAGCTCAGTGACCTGCAGGAGGACATCATGGACACTCTGACTGGTGTCCAGCTGTCACCATCTCCAAGATCAGTCATTGGGACCACATTTGGGGAAGAAAACAGGGAGACCCATCTCTTGCAAACACCCCTTCATACATTGTCCTCCTAGTACAAGCTGTTCCAATGGGAGAAGGGGATACTGCAGCCCTGCTCGTTGCCAAAGTGTCTCGTGTCATGTCAGCAGTTCATGGGTTTATGGGTAATTCTCAGGCCTTTCTCTGGCCAACTCTGTTTGTAAAAGGGTAATAGGATTAATTTGAAAGTTCAGCTCTTAAGAGCACTTGGAGAATTTAACACTATTTATTACTTTTTATATTAAGCAGTTTTTTTCCTAAAAGGAATAAACACATGGAGCTATAGAGCAATATTTGCCACTGGTAGTTTTAATGAATGATGTCTGAATTTTTCCTATTTAGTATTCAAATATATTGTTTACATTCTACCTTAAAAAATATTTCATAAAGTGGCAGAATTCTTTTAAAATACATGTAAGTGTGCCTCAGGAGAACAAATTTGTTTAGATGGTAAACAAAAATTCTTGTTTTGTTTTGATTTTTTTAAAACTTGAAATATATGTGAATGTCATAAAATATTTCTGTGTACTTTCAAGAATAATTGAAGCATATGTACCCAAAGTGTAATACTTTTCATAATGGTTTCAGACTAAATTATCCATTATATGGGACTAACACATAAAAGCCTTCCTCTACATCAAGTGATAGATCAAAGGGAGGAACGATGGCTTGTCCACATGCATAAACCACACCTCTCAAATTCTGAGATCAAGGATACGCAGTCTGCATTTTAACTACATCTCCCCGACATGAAACAGTAGTCCTGTGTCTCCTACTGCGGGAGAGTCGGGTAGTCCTGGCTACAAAGATTTCCTTTTTACATTTCTCCCCTCTTTTTTTTTTTTTCTTTGTTCCATCTTATGCATGACATTTCAGTGACTAGTCCTGGGTGAGTCTAACTTGAAAACTAAACTTTGCTCAGTTCCTCCCAGGGCAGTAGGGGAACCTGTCGGGGGGAAGCGTGATCCTCAGTCATTTTGTGGCAAATCTGTGAACTCAAGTCCCTGCCCTGCAGTTTGGGGGATGGATGCTGGTGGAGATGTGCTCCTGCACAAAGCTCGAGCAGCTTCAGTGGGCGTACCTCAAGGACTGACGTCTGTCTGTCCCATGGATGTCCATCTTTCTGTTAGTGGTTGGAGCTCAGGGTTGTGAGTCAGACCATCTCCTCTCTACTGGTCACTTTGTTGAGCTCAGATGAATTTAAAACTTTCTGTGCTTCATTTTCCTGTCTGAAAAATTAATCAGGTAATATTTCTACCCTCACAGGGATTAATTACTTTGTCTACCAAAAATGCTTTCCTTCGGGTGGATGCTGTGAGAGAGACAACTGCTGAGCATTATTGCTACTAAGCCCTAATGGATCACTCTAAGGTAGGAATCCAACAGTCTCAGCTTTTGGGGTGTTCTGTTGTGAGTTTTTCTCACCACCTCTTTATTAGTAATAAGAAATGCAAACTTACTTGTTTAGTGGCATGATTAGAAATGTTTGTGTTTGAAATTTGATTGCGGATGGAAGACTTATAGTTTCATTTAAGTGCATGCCTAGATCTAGTCTCCCAGCCAGTAGATTGGATGTTAGCCCAATTATTCCCATTAGCGTCTGGTTTCTGAGCATTGATATACTACCATGATCAGAGAATAAAGTTCCTTAAAATAATCTACCATCACTGAAATGTAAACATACCTTTTATTATTGTCATGGCTGCTAAAAATGTGAAGTGCACTGGGGAAGTGCTGAGTTGAGGCACCAGAAGAAGAGGCTGTGATCATGGAAAGGCTGAAACTTCTCCTCTGATCATTTTTGACAGCTCAAAGTGGTTCTTCCACAATTGGAACCACTTGTGCGGCTTATTAATATAATGAAACTTATCCTCCAGCAAAAACAGAACCAAAGGTTGACACAAGAGTGGAGGGAGAGACTGAAACCTGATCTGGTTAGGGATCTCTTAAAGATGATGGAAGACTAATAAAATCCAGTCTGCTTCCTACCTCCATTACAACTCCCACTCCCACTCTGTCTTCACAAGCTCTAGTGGAATAATGGCTCCTTCCAGAGCCAAGCCAAACCCACCAGTAGAGCCGAACAGCATCTAGCAGTCTTTGGCAGCAGGGCCTATTTTGGTACCTTCCCTAATCTGTGAAATTCTTTATTTTTGTTCCAGTGGGGGCTGGATGAGACCTATAAAATGCCTCTTACTTCTTAAGGAGTAGACTTTTTTTGGTGGGTTTTTTAACATTATTTTGGGGGGGTTAAAATTTTTTTCTGCAGTACTTCAAAAAAGCTCAGTGTTTAGTGCATCTTCATAATGAAAATAAACATCAGTTAAGAACAGAAAAACATGCATTTTTCCATTGGCAATGGATTAGAGAAATGATCAAAATTCTGCATTTAATACGATTGCTCAGCACCAGGAGGGTGATCATGAGATGTGGCGTGAAAAAAATACCCTAATGATTGAAAAAGAAAAAAGAAAAACTGAGGTCTTCAAACTTTTCAAGAAGTAGGTAGAAAAGTAGCTAAACAGAAATGTAAGGGTAAGCAGGGCAAAATGTCAGAGTTGATTTAACTCATTACATTTAAGTGGAAAATAAGGGATGAAAGTTTAGTTTAAGAAAAAATTAAGGAAATGCCCAAGAATGAGTTTACAAAGTGCAATATTTTCTCTCAAAGCCATAGGGTTAGCAGGTTGGTATCCAGCATCTGTGACTGATTAGGGGCATTTGAGATGGCAGGTGGCTTTAGGAAATGGAAACCTTACAGGGCTTTACAAATAATTTCTGTAGTTAGGCAAAGTTATTTGATTTATTCTCACTGTTTCTCGTTCTATAGCCTGGTTTAAAATCTATCAACTTGTCTTAATCCATGTTAATATTTTCTTATAGACACAGCGTTGTGAAAATTCTCCAATCAGATTCTTTACATTTGCCCTGGAGAATAATAGAGTTACTGGGTTTACACTAGCGAGGGCGGTGTTAAGGTGAAGAACATAAATCATGGCATTTAAAAATGCCAGCCAAATCTTTTAGACAGTAATGAGATCAAGAACCAGATCTGACCATATTTGCTCCTGACAATTTTAAAGAGACCTATAATTCTGTGTACTTCCACTATGTGTGGTCATGTTGAAATCTCACGTCTGTATTAAGGAGCCAACCCCCCCCCCTACAAAAAATCCTAGGCTGGCTTAAAGGGTGCAGCCAGGCTGATCCACAGCAGTGCAAACAGCAGTGTCACGCCTGGAGACTGAGCAGGGAAAGCCAAACTTACCCTGCATCTGTGCTTTGCTGTGGTCAGCAGGCCAGGAGCTCCTCTGAGGCTGTGTGAGATGCAGGACCACAGAAGAGCTTATGGTGCTCCTCTGGTTTGGATGGGAACCAAAACTTATTCTGGGAAAATAGGTTTGGATATACAGGAAAGTAAACCCTGTGGGAAATGGCTGGAGCTGCTTCTCAAATCAAGCCAACATACAACAACTGGCTCCTCAAAAAATGATAACAATAGGCAAAATAGAATTTGCAGCTGTGAGTAGTAAAACTATGAGATGATGCAGGGCAGGTGGAGTTAAAAATCTCAATTAGCTTTCCCAAATAGCATTCTTTGGGAATTACTCAAGGAGCGAATACTACAGAAGCCCCAGCACAGGTTTTTAGAAAATAAAAATCAGCATTTGACCAAACCTTTCCATTATCTGATCCTGTAAAACCAGTCCTGCAGCGCTTCTGAGATGTTTGAACCTCGGCACTTGCCCAGGTCCATTTCCAGCAATGGACTCTGTGTGTGCCTGTGTGTGTGTTCTTCTGCAGATTTATTTTAAATTGCCCTTCCTGAAGCTGTTCGGCATTCTGATTTATAGGATTTTACTAAGCTTCACATAGCCTTTTCTTTTCTTTACTAAGTATGTTTTACTACTTTGTATTTTTTTCCCAAAGAAATAGATTTTATTGGACAGGAGTTCACACATAGCTGCATAATGTTTGTCTTATGGATTTTGTATTAAACCACTTTAACACTTTTGTAGACCCGAGGAACTCAGCAAATACTGTGAGTGAAATGCCCTGAGCTTCATCTTGCATGCTTTGAACTGAGCACGGTGAACTTTGCCTAGTTACCGAGCTGACACGTGAACAATCATTTGCAATTCAGAGAGAGAGAGAGAGAGAGAGGGGGCCTGATCCTGCTCTTCCCAAAGCCAAAGGAAATCCTGGTGCTGACTGCAGCCAGACCAGCAGCAAAATCATAATGAGTAGTTAAGATGATATTTCACAAGTACAGTAATGTGACAATCATGATGAAGTGGTGGTTTTTCCAGAGGCAGTGTCTGAATTAATAGGGTCTTCCAACTAGCTCTCCTTGAAATGGGTTGCAAGTGGTAAAATAAATAAATAAAAAGTCTCTAGGATACTTTCCCATTGTCAGGATTTTTATTCATTTAATAAATAGCTGTTATATTTTGAAGTCCTTTTTTTTTTTTTTTCCATCATTGTCATCTTCTCCTTCTTTATTGTAGCATGAGTAATCTAATTTTTCTGCATAGCATGTTGCAGTTTGATAGACAGGTCTCTGAGGGATGCCTTATGTGTCAGCATCAGTGAAAATGACTTCTGAGGTTGGCTCACACCCCCGCGCGAGCGTGGAATCCAAATCACCCCAGAGTTACGCATCCGCCTGCCCCACGCCTCGCTGCTGGGTAATGTATTCATTTGCCTCTGGCAAAAAAAAAAAAGTGAGATCCTCCATCGCATACTGATGGCATGTGGAAGAAGCCATAATTGGGACTGGTCACATGTTAAAGGGACTGGAAGCTGCTTCTTGCCGTCTGTGTAGATAAAGTTCATCTCTCGTGATCTGTACCTATAGACATCACGTACTCTGAGCACACGCAAGGTTTGGAGACCTAGCAATTCAGACACGTATTTCACCCCAAAAAAAAAAGGAAATGCAAATAGGCTGGAGGCTCCCAGGTCTGTCTTTTTTCCAGAATCTGATCGTAGCGGCAAGAGATTCTTATTTGGCTCCATCACTACTTTGGTTTATCAGTAATAATTAATGGCTTGTGCAATTGCATTTCCCACTTTAATCAAGGAGAGAGATTTCAAATCCACAGCTCTAGCAAGAAAGCATTCACAAATCACCTGCCCTTTCTTTTCCTTTTCACAGGCAGACGCAGACAGGGGAAGAGGGATTGTTTACTTCAGGTGCATATAAAGCTTTACAGCTTGGCTTCCAAGAGGAGTCTTTGGGACTGAGCTTCCCAAGTTTCATGCCTCATTCCCTCCTCCCAGCAATACACCCTAAATAATTTGAGTCCCAACTATTTCAAATCCTCATGTGAAGCCCACTGAATGGAGAGAAAGATTTCCAGTGACTCAACTGTTTCCAATTAGGCCCCTAAGAGCACTCCTGCCCTTTCTTCCTGCTTGTAATAGCTGGAGAAGTTGTTAGGTCTGCTGGGTCTCATCGGTGCCTCTGGATGGTCTGCCACTGGCTGCTGTGTGGACTTGGATCATTGCTCTTTGACTCCGTTTCCTTATCTGTAAAGAAGACCTTTAATAAGGGCATGGTCTCTCCAGGGCATGGAAGAGATGCTGAGCACCTGAGATGGATGCTGCTGCTTTATAATGTTGTAATTGCTGGCACTGACACTAGAGCTGAATCTGCAGGTATGAAATAAGGCTATAATTTCTCAATTCACTGTTGTTCTACCTCCAGGTAGGGAAATGGAGCTGATTTTCATACAAGCTCACCACGTTCAGTCTTCTTAGCCTTCAGTCTGGATAGCTGCAAAGATGATCAGAAGAATTTTACGCCTAAAATCTTAACTCAGCTTGATACACTTCACAGTAGCATGTAAATAAACTACCTTATTTGGAGTACTCTATTCCTGACACACAACCCATTTCTCATTTAGCAGATGTAATTTTGCAGCCTTCGTGCATTTTTTACATGACAATGAAGATGCGAGGACACAGGTCTTTATCCTAGAAAGCCACCAACAGCAGAAACTCTTCTAGCAGCCCATCATTTGTGCTCTTTTAGAGTAGGAGCCTGAGACAATTCTAGTGTGGAGTTAGTCATATATGATATTAGACATAGCTTTATTGCAAATTTTATGACTCTTAATCACTGCTGTATTTTCTGGCAACTCTCAAGTAATAATATCAGTTGATATCAAATCTTAAATGCGTAAGACTCAATTATGATCTTGCAGAACACAGAGGCTGCTCAAATCCAGAGTGTGAACTCACAGTCTGCTGTTTACTTAAAGTATATAGAAAGCACTTGACCTCTTCTCAGTGGCATCCATGTGGAAGCACTCGACAATAGAGGCCTTCCTTGGTTTTCTTAGGAATCATGTCTTGACATTTTTATCTCCTCTAATTAAGGTCAGTGGTCATATACTCCCACTTCTTTCCTCGCGCTACGATTCCACCAAAACTGCAGGCACTTATCCAGCTCCAGTTTCCCTGTGTGGAACATACTGGGCTGGAGTTGTGCACATGCAATTCCAAGGGGGGTGAACAGAGTCATAGAGATTTGAGGCTTTGCTGGACCAAATGCTGTGTCTGAGCTTTTGTGTTCACATGCTCCTATACCACGATGAGCAGCAGAGTCTAATAGTCAGAAGCAAACAGGAGGCAGGGGGTAGGATTGGTGCAAATCTAATTCCACTATGAGAATATTTCCTAACCCACAGCGCATGTTCCCACCCGGTGGGGAAGGTGTGAGAGCTTTCTGAGGGAGGACAGTGGAGAGTGAATCTCATCTCCCTCTGCAACACTGTAAGTGCTAATTGCAGGCAGGAAGGAAGAGTGTAACTGGTAGACGTCGAGGAGACAGGCTGGGGAATACGGCACAAGGACTCCTTTTGTTGTTGTCAAAGAAACCCACGAGCCCTTCTCATCCCAGCATCCCTGGAAGGATTCACTGGGACACTGCTGTGCTTTGGCTCAAGCCCTGCCTGCATCTTCGTGAAAACCTGCATCGCACTCAGTGGGGCATCTCCGAGGGATTGTCATGCCCCAGCAAAAGCCGGTGTGTGGGGATGGCACAGCACACTTTGCAGCCCACCACCAAGGCTGAAAGAACACGTCCCACTGAATTGAGGGGCATGTAGGGACTAAACTTACTGCTAGAAAGCCCTAGAAGCTTCTCAGAGCAATATACATCCTGCTTAGTAATTACCTCTTTTCTACTAAAAAAGATAATTTCCTGTTATTATTATTTGTTATTTTTGAGTAGGTAGCAGCTACAGATAGTTAACAATGAAAGGGAGAGGTTTGTGAAATAAAACTCTGTGTTGGTAGAAGTCATCTTACATATGTAAAACCAAAATTGGGCCAGGCAGCTGCAGACCTCAGTATTTATTTAGGCTTGTAGCCGATGCATTGTACTCTTTCCCTTTAGACTCACCTGTGCTCATTTCTCACACGTAGCAGAGTATCATTGCCAGAAACGAGCCACTGCTGTCCATTTTTTAAAAAAAAAAAAAAACAGAACAAAACTAACTGAGTTATGCCCTATGTGAGATTGTGTTGACCCTTTGCAAAGGCAGGTCTGCGAGCCAGATCCTCAGCGCCTCCATCAAGCACACGCTTCCAGCCAAACTCCTTTACTCGTACTGAGCTCAGCCATGGGTGCAGGATCAGGCCACCTGTTTTCTTTAGAGAATAACAGCCCCAAAACATGATTTTCACCTCCTCGCATGCTGTTTTTGCAAGTAGCTGGAAATGTCTGTTTTCTTCTAAGGGTGAAGTGGGGCAGCCTGTGCTGTTGTACAGCTGGAGCAGCACCATGGGTTCCTCACCTCAGAGGCATGGATAGGGACAGCATTGGTAGTTTCCTGGAGCTGCAGAGACGTGCTGGAGCGATCTGACAACCCAGACAGATGGATTTGGCATGTAAAAATAGAAAGTTATTAGCTCCCAAAATGTTTTCTTGTCAGTGGCAGGGCAGCTAGTGCTGCCACAGTGAAGGCAGGTGATGGGCCAGCCTGGGCCAGCAAAAGGTTTTGTGTTGTCACTGGAGAATAATGCAAAGAAAATTCAAATGTTCAGTCTGGAAGAGCTCAGTCACTCATGCCAGAAGGAAGATTATGTTTAATGAAATATTGATCCCCTTTATATATTTGTACCAGGCTCTGATTTGCATTTCCTTTCCTTACAACCAGAGGACATACCCACATCTTCAAAGATCTTAGAAATAAGGCTAATTTAAAGTTTTGTCTCCCCTGGAACTGAAATTAAACTACTTTGGAGCTGGAAGCTAGCATCTCTTGAAAATCACTCTGCCAGCAGCGCAGGCCAGGAAAAGCAAAAAATGCAGTATTCCAGGAGTGAACTATAGGGTGACATTTTAGTAGCAGACAAACAATATCAGTACTTAGTACCTGTTTTGCTGTTGTGCAGGAGGGCTGGGTTACACGTCTTCCATTTAGTTCTGTAACTGACCCTTGTGCTTCAGTTACTCCTCCTTTCATTTCTGCAGCACTTTCCTTACTCCTTTTTGGGGAAATCTTCATATTCATGCCAAAATGTTGTCACTGGGAACTGCTTAGACATCTTCAGACCCCCCTTGGATTTAAACTCCGTCTTTTTTGCAAGTATGCTGTGAGTTTTCTTCATTGCTGGGATATGTGTTATCTTGTTCAATTGCATTTAATTTTGCATCAATTTGCACATTCTCGTCCTGGGCTGAATCCGTCAAGATTTTCCCATGACACGTTTTGCCTCTGCTGTTCCCATGACACATGTTCCTTCTGCTGTGGCAAGAGCTACTTTGTGGATTCATCTTTTTTTTTTTTTTTTGAGAAAAGTGAAGCTGTTTTTCCCAAGTTCAGGTTCTCACTGTTAGGATTTTCTGTGCCTTCACAAATTTGTGTCGATGTCAGTTAAGTGACGGTCTTGTTCAGTTCAGTAGGGATGAAACTCAAAATCCTTTCTCACTTGAGTCTCTCAGTTGGGTTGAGGGAAAGGTTGTGGTTTGTGCCATATGAGCTGGTTTGCTCTTAGGATTTTGTGCTTTCTTTAAGCCTATTTCTACATTCATAAGGCTAAATTTGACATACTCTCTGAAGACGGGTCATCTGTGTGCAGCACTGGGATCCTTTCTTGAAGAACACCTTTGGGTGAGTCACTTGACTTCTCTGTGCCTCAGTTCCCCACGTGTAACAGGAGAAAGTAGTATTAATGCTGGTCTAACTTCCTTCAGAGATTGTGAGGATCGTTGCACAACCAGAGGTGATATTCTTGGGTATTACAGTAATAGGGGTCACAGGAGCTACATAGTAAAATAAAGTAGAAGCTAGTTAAGACTTTCTCAGCTGCTAAGGATTAGCGTTGATTTTAAAATCTCTGACTTGTGACAAATTGGGGGAGTTACCAATGTAGTTTAAAAAACAAAACGAAACAAAACCAGCCTCCCAGCTGAAACAAGGGTGTTAGCAAGTCTAATAGCACGGTGTAGTGTACCTTACCTCTATCTCGGTGAAAAATCAAAGGCACATTTCCAGCTGTGCCTGTGAGCACTATTTGGTCATTGAACAAAGCAACTGGCACCTCGTATCCAACCTACTGAATGATCACAGCCTGATTCAGGTGCACAAACAAGTGCAGAAATGAGCTCCATGCACACAACTCATTGTTATTCAATCAAGCCTTTAATTGTAAATGTTTTAAGCAAGGAATTGCCCTGTTTTATGAAAGTGTGCTTAGCATTACTCCACCACAGACATCTGTCATTCAGCAGGCACCACCCAATAAAAGTGCTTAAAATGTTCTGTTCCTCAATTAAAATATAAACCAGAGCTGTTTAAGGGCTTTTACGAGGTGATTTCTATTTACCTGACAGATTTCCACACTGGAGGAGCACGAAGCGGCATTTCAGTTTCTGATCAGAAGAGACGGCGCCACAAAATAGTAAGGCTTCAATTGTTTTGATTTATTTCTTTTATTTATTTATTTATTTCATGAATGGTAAAAATCCCATGAAGAAAGAAGAAATTCATATGCCAGAGAAAAGCTCAGTGTGAGGAAGGGTTGTTGCTGATCATGCAGGCTGTCCTCCCCAACAGGAGCCAGATCCCTTCGGCTGTGGGCTCGTACGTTGAAGGAACATGGGAACCAGAATGAACCTTTGGAGCCTGCATCAGCACCTGCTGACCTCTTCTTCCAAATTTCATCTGGCAAAAGCCAGGAAAAGGGGTGCTCTGACCTGATCTGAAACAGCCTCTTACGAAGAGAAATGAGACTATGGCCAGACAGAATCTCCCATTTTCCCCTGATGAAACACTATGTGAGTGTTCTCATGGTTATTCCATTGCACAGGGATATCTCATCTCCTGCCTGCCTTACTGTGGTGCTGAACAAAGGCCTTTCTTTTTAAGTAGGAGTGGATCTTACACTGAAAACAAGAATTTTCACAAAAAGCAACCCTCTACTTCTCCTTGTTCCATACCATCAGAAACTCACATTCACTGGCATGAGAGATCCCACTTGTCAACAGCAGCTCCGAGCACATCCACTTAGGGTCATAGAAACAAGAGTGCCCGTGTTAGAGGTGCCACCTTTTGTAGCACCAGTTGCACCCTTGCAAGACAAAGCCTTCAAGATCCTACCTCAAACCCAAGCCTTCTGCTCTTGCCAGGTAACAATAATTTTTGGACCAATTCTCCCAATCTTACATTAGCATTAAGCTCTTCATGCCACCCCTCGCTGAAGAATCAAATCTGCCTGCACCACAGGTAAAAATAATTGCTGATGCTAAGCCTTGAGTTGGTGAGTCTCTGCTGAGCTAAATTATTACAATCTTCCAGGAGAAATGTTAATTCCCTTTTAAAATTAAGGAAAGGAGAAGCAAACAGCAGCTAAACTCAAGATCAGGTAAACAACTAGTTCCTGGATTTTGCACTGCAGGTACTTACTCAAAGGAGGCTTTCTCCCTTGAACCACACTGCTCAGAAAGTGCTAGGAAATCCTGTGTTGGTCCTTAACTGTGTTTTTTCTTATTCTCCAGCAGCAGCAGCACGAGTTAAGGCTGAGGCATTAGCCCGAGCTGCGATACCCCCACTGTCAGTTCAAGTCAGATTCTTCATGTTATTTGTATGTACCCTTTTGTAAGCGTATCGATTACACAAGTGAGTTCTCAAGTGCTCAGGTGGTCAATACAACCACACAATGGAGAGCAGTGTCCAGGTTAACACGGAACTACACGTGTGCTGAGCACACAACAATAAATAGCGACGTACAATTCAAAGACATGTTTTAAGAGCTTTCTGTTTTGTTGCAAGGCAGTGCTTCACACTATTATGTTTTAAGAGCGTTCTATTTTGTTGCAAGGCAGTGCTTCACACTATTAAAAATAAAACCAGCATTTTAATTTCCAAGGTGTAGCAACCAAAGTTTGTCAGAGTTACTCTTAGCCACGTCAGAATTGCCATCTTCAGGCCAGTTTTGAACACACCAGATTATTCCATAATAATCCCAAATCCAGTGCAAAATCCTCCTTCCCCTCTGTTTGTTTTACCCTTTGCATTATGAATGCTGTGGGTAAAGAACTGCCTGTTTCACAGGGGGCTTGGTATCACAGAAAGCTGGTTGTTGATCTCTGGATGCCTGCAGGCCAGCAATCTGTGCTACAAGTTACCCCTCTTAAAAAAAAAAAAAAAAAAAGGACAAGTGGATAAAACTGATACAAGCATCTGTAACGAGCTAATTGGACCCTTGTGGGCAACATAGCAGATACAAAATTAAAACAAACAAAACATCTTCTCAAACAACTGTACTTTCAGGACCGTTATCACAAAGGGATCCGTCTGGATTTTTATTTTTGTTTTGTTTTGTTTAAAAGGACCTAATTACAGCCAGAGCTGGAGTATCACAAGTCTGTTTTCATCTATAAAGAAAGGATATTTTGCCTCTGAACCTGAGAAATTGTTAGAAGTTGGTAATTAGTATGACTTGTTAATAGAGTTTGGCTGTGATTAAGCTGTGATTGAGTGTGAGTTTGGTTCTTGTCAATGCGAATGCCTGTAAGGTTGAGAGATGTTTAATGAGACACCTGTTGTCAGCAGCACCCGGTGGGCTTTGTTGCGCCTGAGTGGAATTTGTGGAGCGGAGCAGGAGCAGCAGCCGGACGAGAGGCGACGGGCAGCGGCACCCGGCTCCACACAACCCCACCAGCGGCTTGGCGGCAGCGTGAAAGGGCCCGAGTGTCAAGGAGGGTTGGAGCCACTGGGTAAGTCCAACCAGTGTGATGGTCGGTTTTTGGGAGAAGGCAAGAGATGGGAGGCAGCCATTCAGGTTTAAGACACACCCCACAAAAATGTCCAGCCCTTGAGTAGCCAGCAACACCGGGCTCTTTAAAATGTGACATTGATGGAGAAAGGTTCTGCACAGCCCAGCCCTTGTTCATCCTTCCCCTTGGGCATCATCCTGAAGGGAAAATGTCCCACAAAGTGACCTCAGTTTCTCCTGGGCTTTAGACAAAGTTTCATTCACAGACTCCATTTTTGTCTCTAAAGTCGGCATAATTTCCCACGTGACTCCATGTCACCACTCCCCACACCAAAATGCAGGCCTGATGATAATTTTTTATATTTGGACTGCATACATAAAATATTATTTCCCCCAACATGTTTGAACATTTTCAGGTGGCTGCTACTGAAAACATACCTGGGTTTTACATTTAAAAATAAGCTGGAAGTAATAAGCTGGCCACTGTCACAGTCTTTTAATATCTGAGAAATGCCTTAGCTGGGAACAAGAGCAGAAGCATTTTGGCTGGTTTAACGTCCCCCAGGAAGGAGCCATTGGGTTTGTGATGAATCTGAGCAACCACTGGATGGCATTGCTCTACACAAATGTACCTGCGAGCGCAGGCGGCTGAGCCAGAGCAGGCTGCTGTGCCGAGGAGATTAATTCAGACCCGAGAGGCTCAGGCCACCGTGACCTTACCAATCCTTTAAATAATAGTCAGCCTTCTCTCAGCTGTCTGGCTGTGAGCTCCGGGCACAGAGTTTGGTCAGAGGGAACAAAGCTGACATCTTGAAGCAAACTTATTACTAGGCTGAGTGCATTTTTCTTTCATTGTATGTTAGATCAAATATTCAGCTAGTTTTTGATGATGGGCTTCCTTCTCATGAGATGGAAAAGGAATTGTTAGTAATTTATGACCGTATCGGGGCAAGCGCACCCGGCCAGCGAGCGATGACTTGACTGAAGCCCTGGGGCTCACATGGTGGGAGTCACCTAAGGCTGGTTACTGAGCAAGTTACTAATGTGTAGTGTAAAAAGCAAAACTAAAGAAAAAAAATAAAAAAAAATGGGGTGTTCTGCTTTGATGTGGGCTCCAGAATATTAAGACCAGGTTGTTTTCCCAAGTGTGTTGCCTCTCCGTGTAACAGCAGCCTCTCAGCATGTGTTAATACAACTTTGCCTTCTGCTCCATCACTTATTGATAAGGAATCAGCTGGTGGCCAAATAACCTGATGTTCAGATTTTCCCCTGGAGGTCTGTGTTTCGTTCATTAACAACACTCTGCACTGGCCTAGTTCTTTGAACAACTACATCTGGCCAAGCCTATCTGAAAACGTTGTTGGCCCGGTTCATGCCCCAAAGAAATCTGCTGGTGGCTTTGGAGATGCAGCAGGATATTTGGAATTGCAGCCCCACAGAAGGTGTATCTGAAGGGGAATGCAGTATTTGTGAGGGTCGAGTTTGAAGTCACTTGATGGTCATAGCCAGCACACAGACCTTCAAATTAGGCTGTAAGTTATCATCAAGTGAGCGCTTGTACATTGGCTGTTAGGTACAGCCCTTCTGGGCACAGATTGCCTATTAGTATTGCCCCAGTTTTGACTGGTCTAATAAATTTAATAATCATAGTCAATTAGATAACTCCACTTAACACTGGGAGTAAAATTAGATGGTCAGTTCAAGTCCTGCAAAAGTCCCCACACTCCCAGTTCTCAGTTCTGTACTCCAGCCTCTATGTTGAACTCAGCTGCCTGTTTAAGTACTGGAGAAGTAGGATGAGTAAATTGCTTTATAAGATGAATGTTACATTTCTTTTATGACCCCATTTATCTCCTTTTTCTGGACCTATCTCCTAATCCAAACAACAAGAGAACTGTATCCATCTTGATCTCCTCAGCAGCCCACAGGTAAATGCTTTCTGCCCAAGCTTAGCCTTGGTGGGGAATTCCAGTTATGTCAGCAGTGGGCTCTGTTCAGGTCCCACTTCTGGTGGCCACCACTTTGCTGCAGTGAGTCCAAGAGGAGGTCAGGACAACTGCTGTTGATTAACTGCTTCATGTCTCCTATTGGGAACTGTTGCTCAAGGTTTCTTGTATCATCCCTGGCGGGACCTCTACAAAGTGAGGTCCTCACAAGCCTTAAATGGTTTCACTCTTTTTCTATTGACTTTAGAAGACAAGGCAGTTTGTTCCCAACTTCAGCACCTCAGGGCTGTGTTTGAATGCAGGTGGGATAAAGCTGAGTATCTGCATTTAACAATCAAGGAGCATAAAGGCTAAAAAGAAGGTGCTTGCTATTGCTCCTCCATTGCACAACAGGCTTGGAAAGATCCCCTTGGACCCAGCATTCCTGAGGGATGGCAGCAATCCCCAGCAGCGTGCCTACTGCTGTGCTGGCTGTGAGAAGGCAGATCTGTGCAGGCAATCAGCTCAGCATGCAAATTTGCCCTGGATCTTTCTAGAGTCAGAGCAACTCTCCAGACCTCCAAAAAGTCAAGGTGACCTTGGAAACTGCAGGGCAGTCCAGAAAGCTGGCAGGCAGAGGGAATTCAGAAAAATGAAATTCTAGACTAATTCCAACCCATTACAAAACTCTCAGGAAAAATGAACTGTATCTGCTGAAGTGGCTCGTTCTGTTCAGTGGCACAATGTAATGGGGGATCTGTCACTGTCAGCGCTGCTCTTGTCTCGCTGAAAGCCACGGTGCCTTTCACAACCACTAAATAAAAATTCAAGCCAGCTGTCCCACCTGCCGGAGCAGTTTCTATTCTGGGCTCTGGTGTGCTGTAGGTATTGTGCTTATTGATTAGCTGTGCCTTATTGTCCCTTGACATTGTTAGGGAATATTCTCCTGGCTATAATCGCTACAACTGATACAGGCAGAACATTTCAGACCTGGCTGCAGCAGCCCAGGAGGGGCTGTGCTGGGCTGTGGCTGCCTCTCCAGGTCAGACTACGGCTGGATTGGTGTGAAATGAAAAGGAAGCTAAAAAAAGGAATGTTTTGAGAAGTCACCCAAGTCAGAAAAGACTGGGGGCCTCCCTGACTCTAGCTGTCAATAAGGTGTTAGATAGGGGAAGATTAACACCCTTTAGCAATGACACAGCTGTTCCATTGAAGGTGATAACATGCAATCAGGGGAGGGAAGAGTCTAGCACAGAATAATGAACAGAACAAGAGAATATTAGCAAAAGGGAAATTTTTAGCCCAAGAAGCTGAGAAAAGCCTCTTCAAGCTGATTATGTTAGTGGATATAAATAGGTATTAAAAAAAAACCAGCTTCACTTTATGTCTGCAAAACAAGCTCAAATATTTAGCTCTCTTTCTAAAGTCAGACTGGCTCCTAGAAAGGAGGAAAAAAGTGATAATGTAGAGAAGAAAGTCTCTTATCTGCCTTGGCAGTAAGTGTGCAGATAAACACAAAAATCCTTACCCTAAAGACAGCATGTAGCACCAAATCTCCTCCTCTGAAAGCACAGTATGTTGTGATAAGAATAGGTTTGGGAAGACAATAGATTTCATAGTGGAAGAAACCTAGTATTTTGTTCACTGTTGTCTTTCCTGGAAAGGAATCAGAACAATGAATTTCTCCCACTAATGGCTAAAGGTAGAAGTTAGTGTTTTGATACATCTTCAGCTTTTCTGCTGACCTGACTGGGCTTGTCCACTGCATCAGGAACCCCCGGGTTGGTACAACAGCAAAGGTTTCTGTTGGGGGCTGTAAGACAGCAGAATCCTTAACACAGAGTTAAACATGGGAATTAGCTGGTGCCAGTTAGGATGCAGTTCCACAGCCATCTTCAGCAGATGTGAGGCCAGGTTGCCACCATCGTTGCCTCTCTGCTCACTCTCTGTACCAACAGCACTTCTTCAGCCATTTGGCCCATTCCATGATTAGATTTTGACTGGACTGGCGCAAGATGAGGGTGTCTGGCTGAGAGATGGAGGAGGAAATGGAATCACCCCTTTAAAATGCAGCGTAGGCTTAAGCAGATCATGAACTGTACTGTGAAGAAAATGGTCTTCATAGGCAGTGCTTGGGGGTCTCCTCTAACACCCGTGCTCTGCCTGTGTGTGGAGAGAATCCAAACCCTGTGGTGCTCACTGAGAGGGAACATTTTAGTCAATCTCTACCAAACTCTTCAGAGCCCTGAATTCCTGCTGAGTAGGACCTGACGATTGTGGGTTTATCCCGTGCGGGAGCTAGGGACCTATTAGTCCTTTGCCACCCTGCTCCCCATCTCATTGATTACACACAACCCATCAGAAAAAGAGATTACTCTTAGCCCCCACAGCCCTAAAGCTGGCAGGTCCTGTTCCTCCCTGCCGGACACAGGCCAGTCACCCACCACCACTCAGTCTTGTCCCATGGGAGCATCCCTGCTCCTCTGTGTCCTCTGTCACTCTGAACCCCTCCACGGCCATCCCACACGAGCCATTTCGAGGAGTAACGTGAGACAGGCCATGCCACGGGCTGGCAGGGAAGCAACAACAGCTACATCTGTTGGCTCTCCTCGGCACTCAGGAGCTGTGACATTGCTATCGGTGCAGCCTGAAACAGAACAGGCAGGAGCTCCAGGGAAGAGGAGAGGGTCTGGATGGAAACAATAACAACGGCAGGGACACCACCGGCACCAGCGGGAGCAAAAATGTTGCTTTACCACTTGTGAGTGCAGCAGAGCATATGGACAGTCTGGGACTGTTGTCAGCAGCCCAGAATGGGGTAGCTCTGTTCTGGCAAACTCCATTTTTTGTCTTTATGACCAAAGAATAGTTGCATGTTGGAAGCTCTGTAGTTGCTAGGGGAAGAGCCATTAATATGTTGGTGACTGAGAAGTCAGCCAAAGCAAATGCTGAGATAAAATTACTTTTTCCCACTTCTGTTTCACCCCGAGTGTGTCATCCAGTGTGTTTTCTCTGCTCAGGGTACCTCACGCACACTGTGCTGTGCTAACTTCTTTGTCCTTTTTGAGTTTATTTTTCACCTTTCCCAACCATGACTCCAAAGAATAATATAAATCTGACAGCCTGGAAGAACTTCTTACATGATAATTCCCTGCTTACTGGCAGAGTAAAACTGCAGACTGTTTTTCCACTGTAAAAAACTTTACAGCTACAAATAGCCTGAAGAGTAAGAATAGCAAATAAAATAATAGTGATGGTAGTGCTGAGGTTGTGCTGCTAAATCAAAGCATGAGAATGGGTATACACCCACAGGAGGGAGAGCCTACAGAATAATTAATAATTTGATGATGGGGCTCAGGGGTTCTACCTGGTTCCCAGCACACAAAAGGTTAACATGCTTCTTCCTGCCCAACTCTTGGGGTAACTCTGTGCATAATCACACTCCAGAATAGCAATGCTTTTTTTTGCCCCATGGTAGGTTCACCCCACTGGGGCAGGCAGTAGCTTCCTGGGTAGGGCTCTCCCCCTCTGTGCTTGCAGCCTTTTCTCCACACTGGTCAGTGCACACAGAGGTGCCAAGCCCAATTCTGGAAAGGTTCAATCCAAACCAGAACAAAGTATTCTTATTCCAAAATAAATACGTCTGGAAATCTCCTGATTATAGACCAGAGTTCACAAAGCAATGGAGAGAATACAAGGTTCATGCTTCTTAAGCACCCCTCCCTCCCTCCAGCTCAGTCCCCAGCCAGAAATAAAAGTGCAGCTATATAGAGAAGATTTTTTTTTTTTTCAAAAGCCCTCAGTTTTAAAGCAACTGTTCCCAGTTCCCTCCAGTAATTCCCTCGACACGTCCCCTTTACCCTGCGACACAGGAGTATGGCTACAGACCATTCTTGAATGAAGTCAGTTCTGCTTTGCCTGGTTGTTTGCTCTAACCCACACCACTTACAGCTATTTTCAAAACTGGGAAACAATACAAAGCCGCATTTTGTATGATCATGCAATACCCTGCAAACACAAGTATTCATTAAAAAAATAGTCCAGGCACTATGACTGCCAGCTTCTGACTCCACTCTGACATGGGCACATTTTTTTCCACCAGAGGATTTTTTTTTTTTTTTTTATCATGAGACACCGAACAAAAGTCCCGAGCAGTTCTTCTGATCAAAAGCAATCTCTGCTACTGTCTGCGGCTTGTTCACCCCGTCCCTTCACTGGAGCCACTCTTCATTTCATTGAACGTTCACTTTGCTCTACAGTTGGCTCTTGAGAAAGTCAGAGCAAATTCTGCACTGTACAGTAATACATTGAGAACAAATGTCTGGTTTCTATCAGTGGAAAAGGAATTTAACAATTCCTGGGATGAGGAAACCTTGTACACAGCAATGCTGGGATCTCTAATTATTTTGGCTATACTGTCACTATGGATGAACCTGGCTTTGTTCTGGTGGTAATCAGTGTTGTAAATAGAAACAGTATTCCTTTTAAAAATGCCCTGCTTTTATTTAACAGAGCAATTACAGTCTGAAAAATTAGTAATAATAACCAATATGTCATAACCAGATTGAAAGCCTTCTCAATCCCAAGCTCATTTTCTCCACAGGTCTCATGACTATTCATTTAAACACAGGGTCAGGGTAGGGTTTCATTTGCAGCGCTGTATCTGCTCCCCAACACTCTTGGCATCCCTGAATGCACCTAGTGACTTCAGTCTGCTCCCTGTGCAGATACTGTGAAATAATTAACTAGCCGCTTAATTAAAGTATTAAATCAGTGTACTCTGAAAGCACCTGGAAGTGTAGGAGGTGAGTTTTGTGAGGCCAGGACCAGCATATTCTGAATGTACTTGGGATAACTTCAGTCAAACCATGAACTATAGTGCTTCGGGTTGAGGGATCTGCAGAAAAATGCATCTCTGTTTTGCATGAGACTTGGCTATTTTTTTCCATTGGCTTCCACTCTAATTTGGAATAAAACCACAAGCATTTTGACCTTTTCCATTACAGAGAACAAGAGCGTGTCTCCAAGGCAGTGGGAACCATGAAATCAGGAGCTGGAGTACAAGGTTGTGGCTTCTTTTTGGAAAACTGAAGAAGAGACTGGAACCTCAAAGCCCCAGAAGAGCCAGGAATCCTGGACTGCTGTCCTTACAGCTCACTGACTTCCAACATAGGAATATATGAAGGAAAAAGCCCTGCTGTGGAAGCCCCAGGTGAGCATGGAAGCCACATGTTGTAAGCTCCCAGCTGACCACCTACAGCTCCTGAACAGAAGCCATAAGTCTTGTAAAACCAAACATCCATTCAAGTCTTTTCACTACAGGAAAAAAAAAAAAAGGGCAGCTGGGGATCCGATGCTCCCATGGCTTCCCAATTCCTGGCTTCTCCCTGGCTTGGCAGATGCATTGCACAGGAAACAGGAGCCAACAAGGCTGGTGGCTCCCAGAAGCTCCCTGAGCAGCTGTGGTAAAGTTGGCTAATTAGTGGAAAAAAGCAGATTCTCTTGTAACTTGGTCAGCATCTGACCCATCAATTTTCTTTAATGGAAAACTGTTCCTTGAGGGAATCGCATCGGCTCCTGTCACTAGTGTCACGATAACCAGAAGGGTAACCATGAGCTTCATATCATGTTTGGGCATAAAACTCCATGTCCTCATGAGAGAAGAAATAAATCATTATCAAAATTTCACACATGGTGAAACCGAGGCACTGAGAGGAGCAGTTCCCTGACCGTTGTTGTTCAGACATTCACTGGTCCAGCTGGGTCTGCTCTCCTGACTTCTGCTTTTTTAGCACAGGCTGTGTTTCTGGGTCATCGCTGCACACAGGCAGCCACGGTGGCAAAAGACCATGGACTCGTCTTTCTCACCTCTTGAATATTCAGTACCAATGCTCAAATACAGCTTCAAACCCTTTAAATGTTCTGAACTTTTTATTTGACATGAAAGAGTGCTCTTCAAGGTGAGGGAAGAGCGAGAGCCTTACACCTTCTGTGGAAAAATAAAAGGTAATTCTTTGAAGAAAATAGCCCTCCTCATTGATTCAAATGGAATAATTGAAACACTGTTAATAGCTGTTAATTTGATGATGAGAAGGCCCTATTTAGAGAGGCTAAAGGATTAAAGAGGAAACAATCTGAATTCCTCAAGAAGAGCCTCCTCTCTCATAACATGCCCCCTCCAAACCCTCCTCCTCAACTCGGTGACTGCCCGCCTGACTTTAAACTGCCAACACCGACAAAAAGGGGATGTTGCATCTTTTATAAACAGCCTTTTGTTTGCTGCTCTGACACCTGCGAAAAGCAAAATTGTTATTTTCTTGCTGCTTGTTGCTAGTTTGATGCCCGCTCTGGGGCCCTACATCAGAGACACTGTTCAAAACAGGTTGCAGGGGTCCGTTTCCGTGCTGTCTGCCGATGGTGCTGCCTGAAGGAAAACCATGGAAACGGAGTTTGACAGGCTCACGGGGACCCGCGCCTGCCAGAGCCGCTGCCTTTGAGCGCCTGATGAAGACATCACAGAGCAAACACAACATTCAAACACTGCTGGCTGCTTTGCATCACTTAGAATGCAAATCTCTTTGTTCTGCTCGGCCCTCGCGTTTGGTAGCGGAGGAATCTGTGCCATCATCTAACATGGATTTGATGACCTTTTTTACCTCCCAGTACAACCCCCCTCACTCCCAAAAATAATCATTTGTTGCGGGAGGGAGGCTTTCGTGGGGATGTACATGTGAAACGGCCCTGGCTTTTCTCAGTTCCTGGGATTTCTGTGCACAAATTAAAGGCCGGTATCGCAGAGCAGAGCGGGCTGGGCTGCTTTGTTGCTCCCTGTGCGTTATTTGACTTGGATTCATTTACATGGCAACTCGCAGGGGTAAATTTTATGTCATCTTTATGTTGCAGATTAAAAGGCAGAAGTAATCCTTTATTTGAGCAGCACGTCCCTTCCGACCCTTCAAGCTGTACAGATGAAAACAAGAGGAGAAAAACCCCAGAACCTCCCATCCCTTAATTCCAGTTTTATAACTTTTTATGCTAAATTTGAGCTGTGCAGTTATTAATTCCCCCCTTCCTTTCTAAGTGGCCTTTGTTTTCACTGCAGTTTCTGATTGCCCTGGTCAAGGGCAAAACTTTGAAATGCCTGACAAGCTGTGCTAAACATGGGGCAGCCTCCCTGATTGGAGAAGCCCTGATGAACGTTTGCAGAAGGAAGGAGCCGGTGGGGGACAGCAAACAAACTGACCGTTCCTCTTAGAAGTGGCAATTTATCATTTTGTTCTTCCTGTGCTGCCTAACTCACACATTGCTCACGCTGGGAGAGAGCTATCGTCCCTAAACTGGCAGCAATACCCAACTGAGGGCTATAGCTTGCAATCAGGAAATTATTTAAGTACATGTTTAAATCCGTCTCTACCAAGATTCTGTAAGACTTAAATGGGCATTTAGGTTAAGACCATTCTCAAAGGCTTTCCTAAAAATACAGCTTACCTAAGTAGCTTCTCTGTAAGCTTTGGGAAGCTTGTGCTGAAGGCCTCAGAAAGCAGCCCATGACCGGTCCCTGCCCAGACTGGAGGACTTGGCTGTTCCTTGGGGTTACACCAAAATGATGCTACTGCCTTCCATCCAGATCTTTTCCTAATAGAGCTGGTGGCCACTGGGAATAATCCATAGGAAGGCTGCAGTTTTGCCACCCTCATTTTTAGTGGGATCAGTTACACAACTGGAACACAGGGCAGACCCAAGGCTAAAGACATTTCCAGGTCATGGCCAAGTCCTTTTCCTTCCCTTGACGCTGCCACAGTGGATGGTGGTCTGTGTCATCCATGGGTCCATCAAAATTAGGCATCTTCATACAAAGCCAGAGAACAGCTATGTGCCTAGACAAGGTTTTCTAGCAAGCAGCTGTTTTCTGCTTCCAGTACTGGTCCCAGGCTGCCTCAAGCCTCTTTTCCACCTACAGCCTGGGAAAAGACACACTTTACAGCATGAATTAGCTGCGTCTGCAGAAACTATTATTTGTAGGTGAAATCAGTGTGCAGTTATTGGAAAATATGGCTATAAATCTCCAAGCAAGTGTTGAGGCGATGTCACACACTGTCACCAAGGAGATCCAGGTGCTCTCGTTTCTCTCTGTTTCCAGAGCTCCGTTGGGTTATGCGAGTCTTTCTCCTTTTACACTCTTTTCCACCCTTTTTCTTTCTTTTCAGGCTGACTCCTGGAAAGACCTTCCATTTTCTTACGGACTCATTGACTCTGCTTTCCTGACTCAAATCCCTCTGCGAAACATTGCAGAAGTGGCATCAAAAAAATCACCATTTTGAGGCTACATTTTTTTTCCTGTCCATTGATGTCCTCTGAGTTCAAACTGCAATGTTTAGTTTTCGCTGTGAGGCAAAGTCGGCAGTTTCCCCACTAACCCAGAGTCAGGTGAGAAAGGAAGAATGAAAACCAGAAAGGTGCCCCAGAATGTCTAAGAAGAAGACAATTAAATTTCTGTGTCAAAAAGAGGGCAAAACTAAAGATGTGGGACTTGCATGAAAAATCTTATAGACAGTTATTTTTTTTCCTCTTCCTTTCTCTCACAGTGGGACAAATTCCACTTTTATTTCAGTTCATCTGTAAAACATGAGGAGCCAGCTGAGCGTAGCGTTGGTTCAGAATGAGGGCAGCTGACAAGGGAAAGGTAAAAGGAACTTGTAACTGCGGCAGTTCTCTCCAAGAAATTATTTCAATGCAAAAAAAACCCCCTCAAACTAACTTCCAAAGACTAGGGGAAGGCACTAGGACATCATCTAATATTCCTTGACATAGCAGAGTCCAAGTTGTAATTAATGCATTAGTCATTGCAATAGAGGCCATTACTTCCTGTTGTCTCAGGCTTTCTAGAGGTCTATGATGGCATTGTCCTCTGGTGCTTGCAGGGGCTGCAAACAAAAAGGGGGCACCTCTAAGAGGCTGGGAACAGTGTTAATGGTCAGAACATGGGTGCAGGTGGAAGAGCAGGACACAAAGAAGCAGCTTGGCTAGAAAAAGTTGGGACCAACTGCTTTAGTTCACACATAAGATGACTGGGGTATTTTCTTCTAGCTCCTACACCTCTTTATATATGTTGGAGACAAGTGTGTGGTACTTTGATTCAGGGACCATGATACCGAAAGAGTAAAGACTGCATTTTGCACACAAACTACTTTCTGAATGTTCCTTCAACCTCAAAGACTTGGAAATTAATCTTCAAGGCAAGCTGTAAAAGACTAGTTCATCAACAGTGTGTGACACTTCCCGTGGAGCACCCTGCTTCTCTCCAGCTCTACCTCCTTACTCCTGAAACCTCAGCTCTGGTTCTCCATCTCCTGACCGTGGAGTGGTCCAATGGCACAAGGCATTTCTCAGGGAACTCTCTCCAGCTCTACCTCCTTACGCCTGAAACCTCAGCTCTGGTTCTCCATCTCCTGACCGTGGAGTGGTCCAATGGCACAAGGCATTTCTCAGGGAACTCTCCCCCGTGGTGACACTGCTCAAGTGGAGCCTGAATCCCACCAGCAGGAAAGACCCCTCCCATCCAGGCAGCAGCACTGATCAGAGAGTTGGGACTCCCAGTATGTTACAATTTGCAAGTCTGCAGCTATTAGACAGAGAAGGATATTCCGAAACAGCCTAATTAGTTGCATTTTCTTCCCTAACCTCAGTCAAAAACCAGTCAGACTGTGCTTTAGATTTTGACATCCTATTAAATGCAGAACACAGGCCAATAGCTTTCATTTTCCCTTGTGATGCTACAGACTCTTGTTTTTATAGTTTGACAGAGAGACATAATTAGGCCTCAAAAAGGACAAGTCTAGACTATTAGTTCCCCACAGAGGCTCCCTGGAAAATCAGAACCCACAATTATTCTCCACTTTCCCACTGAGGCAAATTTGCAGATATCTGCTCTCCAGCCTCAGATACCCTGTTCACAACCTTTAAGCCTGTGACTTTACAGTCCTTTCACTTGAAAAGCACAAGGGAAGAAACAGAGAAGGATGCTGCCAGTGTTGGCCTTTCCAAAGGGACAAGAGCAAGTTAAGGACAATATATGGCATCGCTAATGCTATAGGTGTGAGTGCTTTTCAGTGCTGCAGCCAGAGGAGCAAAGAAAATGATTCCCATATTCCTGCCCCCTTTATTGCTGCCCAGTAGAATTGGGCTTTTTTAAAAGAAGTTCAGCTTTTCATCTCCATCACAGGTAAAATCAAGCAGACACAGATCAGCAGACTGAGCATGATTCCCTCCCTGGTAGCACAGCAGCCGTCAGCACGGCATGGCATCTGGTGACACTTGTTCACTGGGGCCCTTGCCCAGTCTCCTCCTCTGCTTCTGAGCTACCAGCAGCTTCACTTTTGGGTTCTCAGGGAGCAGATTCAGTCCCTGACTGCTGCAGTCTCTCCCGCACAGGCAGTCCCTCAGGCTTTCTTTGTCAAGTGGTACATACCAGCTCCCCTCTGCTCTTAGTTTCGAAGTGCTTGGATGGTGTCTGTACCTCTCCTGTTGAGCTGCAGCCTTGGACACACCTGATTCAAATGAGCTCTCAGCTTCAATATGAGCACGGAGCGCTGGCCCTTTGTTTTTGCAATAGCATCATATTTCAGATGCATCTTCAGTTTATAATCCCCAGTAATCCTCAGATCCTGCTGTGCCAAGCCAGCAGTCCCTAATTCTATGTAAACCATTCTACAGCTGTCTTTATTATATCACATGTTACTGTTTTCAAGCCATTTCCCCAATCTATCAGCATTGTATTGAATTTTAATCCTATCTTCTGAAGTGTTACTCAACACATTGCCTGGGAATTCGACTCAAAAGGAGCATCAGCTCTGGTTCCCTCTTGCCACCTGCCTCCCAGCACTAACCTCGGTGCCCGGTCTGTCCCCCTGCCAGGGATGTGCAGTGCAAAATACGCTGTTGGTACCTTTTTTCTTTCTTGCAGTGTTGTCCTTTCCTATGTGAGACGCCAAACCTACTCAAGACTATTTTTGCCCCATGGAAAACACTGGAAATACTGCAGAAATGAGCAGAAATTCTGGGCAGAGCTTACTTGCCTCTCAACAGGTGCAAGAAAACGCCTTCCATTTCTAATAAGCAAGTTTTATTCCTCACTTTGGCCATGGGTTATCTCACCCCTACTAGTGCAAACCAAAGCACTCCATCACCAGGGGTGTGCAGTGGTTAAATGTCCCCATTGCTGACACGGGCACCTTTTCGGGGCCAGAAGGACATGGAGAGCTGTGCAGATGCCCACTACAGCACAGCGCCCTGTAAGCACTCCATGAGCCCGGCTGCTTGTGCTCAGCCTCTCAAGCACTCGGTGGAAGTAAAATGCTTACACGATCCCTCTCCCTACAAGGCCTTGAAATCTTTAGGGGGCCTGGCTTTGCTGCCTGGTTTTCAATTGACAGACTGATAGAGACATCACAAATCTCTCCAAAGGCCAGTCACTAGGCTTCTTTCAACATCAAAGGGTGTCAATGTTCACTCTGCCTCGGAGCCTGGGGCACTATAAATCACACATGAATAGGTGAACTGAGTGTTTGAGGTTAAATTCTCTCTGTATATACAAATATTTCTCCTTGGGTAACTGATATTATTGTGGTGTTCCCCTGTCAACATCAAATATTTTCTATAAGTCGTAATATTGCAAAGCTTTATAGATGAAAAAAATAAGAAGGATGAACTAACGTGGGGAGAGAATTAACTTATTTTAAATATAATATGTCATTTTCTTGTGAAAAAAAAAACCAGTTAAACTGAGGTTTAAACTGAGTGAAAAAAAAAAACAGTTAAACTGGGGTTTCTGTTGGGTTCTTCCAACATCCATAGTTAGGTTCATGTTCTCTTTGACTAAATTGAGTCTCTGGTCTTTGGGATGCGAACTGCCTTTCCCGGAGCAGATCCAGTATGTTTCTTCCCAAAATCACTTGACCCTGGCCCAGGCTCCCAGCTGCCCCTGGAGCACCAGCTCCCCGCCCCGCACAGCGCTCGCAGCCGGTCGGTGTGCGCCGGGCTGCACAGATGCCGTCTCCTGGCTCAGGTCATCAGCTGGAGAAGGCAAAACCCAGCCTGGGTGGTGGCTGTTTGGAGAGTCTGATTCACCCTGACTGGCACAGTTGTGGCACCTCGGCGGGGGGGCTCTGCCACCTCCAAACAGGAGACGGGACAGCTGGGGCTGTCAGTAAATTACACTGCACAAAGATAGCTCTGGTGCCTGCCTCGCCTTCTGCAGGCAGGGCCCTGGCAGGAGCTCCCGTGTCAGTGCTACATCAGCACATTTGCACGACGCCCACGCCGCTGCCAACTGGCCCTGCCTGCTCCCAGCAGCAGTTGCAAGCACCTGATGCTGCTGCGGAGAGAATTTGGTCCAGCATCTTGCAGAGTATTCAACAGATCATCCCATGGGAGAGAGTGCCAAATCCCCAGGGGTTTTGCTGTTCCCGGGAATGAACCAGCTATTCAATTCAGGCCGTTGGCTCCTCGATAGACTCGCTCAGCTCCAAACCTCCCCGCGTCTCGCCTGCACTCTCAGCAGCTGGTTACATCCCCCTGGTTGGGCAGGGCAGGGATGAAGCAGCCTCTGCATCCTCCTGCACAGCACAGCTCACCCTCCCTCACACCAGAGAGGGACTTTTCCCTTGGGCAGCCACCCAGCCTCCAAGCCTCCAAGGCTTCACGCCAAGCAGAAACAGGAGCTGAGAAACTACCTGGTCTTAAACGGTGTGGGTTTAATGAGATATTTTTTTTTTTTATGACCTCTGCAGTAAATTGCCTGGGCTCAGTATTGTGTTGGAGTAAGTAACACCCGGCACAAATTGTAGCGAGGCAGTAATTGCGGAGTAGCTGTCTAAGATCTCCGTGCCATCAGGCAGGGATTTTTATTTCATACATTAGTCACAATTTGCTGTCATAGCTGCATATGATCAGTACATCCCTTTGAATGGGAAGAAGGAAAAGGGGGAGAAAGCTGCCTGACTCTGGGGAAATGCGTGGGGCTGCTGTGGGTTGTGTGTTTCTCCCCTCACCCCTCCAGCCAGCCCGGGGCTGCATTGCTACTCGAGTCACATACCCCTTAACACAAACTCAGGGATTAAGACTGGAAAAACATGTTTGCTTGCCCATTTCTGGGAGGTTTTAGTGAGCATCAAGTGGATTATACACCACATTTTCCATTATTGCCGCTGCCCAAGCTGCAACTACGGCAAATTCCCAACCATCCAAATGCAAAGTATCTTTTTTAATGGAAAGCTGTTCCTTAGAAATATAGACTCCTAAAAGGGATCAGGAGGAGCGTCTCTCTGCTTTGCTCACTGTTGCCATATAAAATACATTCTCTTACAGCATTACAGGTATCTCAGAAACAGTCATTTTTGTTTCATGCTGCACTGGTCTGCTTCCTTCTCACACCAAAATGTCCTCTTGCCCCTCAGGACCGTGTTTGTATTTTGATTACTGTCAAACGCACCAAGCAGTTTCCCTACCTTCAGATCCTTGAGCTTTTGGATGCTGTATCCCGAGTTGGTTTTGGTCCCTGATTCCTCCCGCTGCTCCTCGTCGTCGCGGCCGTCACAGTGCGAGTGAGGCTGTGAGCTGTGGGGTGGGATCTCCAGAGGTTATCATCAGGATGTTCTGGCAGGAGACACAGCCGTATCAGGGACAGGCACGCAACCTGGAAGGGCAAATTGCTTCTGTCATGTGTTGCTAAACCAGCCTGTGCTCCGGTGAGCAGGGGACAGGCTGGTGTCATTAGACAGAAAGCAGCTTGAAAAGTCAGAACTGATGGCCATCAAAATTCCTACAGCACCTGATTGGTGCAGGAGATGTTCATCACCTCAATCCTTCAAAGCCAGCATCCACAGCTGGAGAAGAATTATGCTCTGGCACCCATAATTTATCTTTTTTTAAGGTTTCAGGCTGTAACTAGTGGGGGAATTGTGCTTCACCAACAGCCAGAGTATTTACACCTTTCTGGTCCGTGCTCCTTAGATGTTCATAGTGAGCCCATCACCCTGGTACCTCCACACCCCCATCCCATCTCCAGCCTTTCACACAGCAAGGGAGAATGGCTTTCTCTGAGATTTTAAACAGCCTTAAAAGGACCATCAGGGGATTTTTCACTGATTTGTGTCCCCTAACGCAAAATCATGATGTGAAAATCTTCACTTTTCAAATAGTGTTTGACTCTTTCTGGGTTGTTTTTTTGACACACAGTCTGCTCAGCTGCAGTCAGGGAATGATTACCTTGCAGAAGTTGTACCTTGTCCATCGACTCGCTGGGCCCATCTCGTGTCTAGCTGGAAATCTGCATAATGAGAAGAAAGCCATTTTCCTCGCAATCCATTCTCCTGTTCAAAGCTTCTCATGTGCCAGGTTGTTGTTTTTTAATCACACAAAATGGTATATATTAATGAGCTCTGAAGTTACATAAAGATAGATCTAAAGCATAAAAACACTAATATGCCCTGTAGCATTCAGTGCTTTGAACATGGAATGGCATCTGTGTGAGAGTGTGATTGCACGCAGCTATGGAAACCAGTGCCAGAAAATGAGGAAATGCTGAACAAGTGGTGCAAGATTGGAAAAAAACTGGGAACAAAGATATTCAATTTGCATAAAAAGGCCTAGTTTGCTGCAGCCTGAATTGTGCAACTTTCTGCTTTTAAATGATTATTTTCTGGTTCTGCTGGCAGTGTGTAGATTGTCTTTTTCCTGAAAGAAAATTGCCCTTTCCCTCCAGCCTCCATAATAGCGGGTGAGCCGGTTCCCAGGTCAGATGTGCTATTCCAAACGGGACAAGTTTTGCAACCGTGGAAAAGTGCAAGGCCTTTCCTCGTCTCTGCGTTCATCCTGAGCAATTTCCTTCTCATTTCCAGATGGTGCCAATTAAGAGTTAGAACCCTTGCCCTAACGGTTGTTAACAAAACAAGCACAATCTGAGACTTTAATGAGTAAAACTAGAGTCACATAATATGCCCAAGAGAAGCCAAAATGAAAAGAACGATTGCAGTTGGCAAACACTTAGGTTGCTGGATCTTAAAATGGTAAAATGCAAGGGTTGGAGATTTCAGTTTTAATACTGAGGGCTGCCTTCTACTGCCGAGTTCAGCGGGATTTATTTTGGGGCTTAAAGATAAGCACTTGGATAAACCATTCCAATCAGTGACTGAGGCAGGACTTAAACAGTAAAGCCGGGCCATATGTAATTCATATTAGAAGGTATTTTTCTAATATATTACTTTCATTAATCAGTAGTTGGTAATTAGGATAGCATCCATGCTTTCAAAAAAAAAAAATCACATAGTCCTGGTTAGAAAAGCTCACCATCAAGATGTAACAAAACCCACCAGCTAGAAATGGAAGCTACATGAACTTGGGCTACAAACCAGATTTGAATGTTTTATGTCATGGGGGAGGCAGTTAACTCTCTTCACAGATGACCTAAGAATACAATGTGTGATCTGTCACTTGAAAACCTCACCTCAAAGGTAAAGCACCTATCTAAAGAGCATTCTCCACCTCAGCTATTTCTCTATTTGCATATTTCTGAAAATATTGCTCTGGATGTTTTAGTTCTTGGGGAGCAAACCTTAAGCTTGCCCTGTTTGTATCGCTTACCTTTTCCTGACTCCACCCAAGTCGTGAATTCTGGGAGTTGTGATATTCGCTCTGAAAAAAAAAACACAGAATCATAGAATGGTTAGAGTTGGAAGGGACCTTAAAGAGCATCAAGTTCTAACCCCCCCTGCCCTGGCAGGGACACCTCCCACTAGAGCAGATTGCTCCAAGCCCCATCCAGCCTGGCCTTGAACACCTCCAGGGATGGGGCAGCCACAACTTCCCTGGGCAACCTGTTCCAGTGTCTCACCACCCCCACAGTACAGAATTTCTTTCTAGTATCTAATCTAAATCTTCCCTCTTCCAATTTAAAACCATTGCCCCTTGTCCTTTCAGGGAGTGCCCTGACAAAGAGTCCCTCCCCAGCTCTCCTGTAGCCCCTTCAGATATTGAAAGGCCGCTATAAGGTCTCCCGGGAGCCTTCTCTTCTCCAGGCTGAACAACCCCAGCTCTCTCAGCCTGTCTTCATAGGGGAGGTGCTCCATCCCTCTGATTATCTTCATGGCCCTCCACTGGACCCATTCCAGCAGATCCATGTCCTTCCTGTGTTGAGGACTCCAAAGCTGGACACAGTGCTCCAGGTGGGGTCTCACGAGTGCAGAGTAGAGGGGCAGAATCACCTCCCGTGACCTGCTGGCCCTGCTTCTCTTGATGCAGCCCAGGATGGGGTTGGCTCTCTGGGCTACCAGTGCACACTGCCGGCTCACGTTAGGCTTCTCATCCATCAACACCCCCAAGTCCTTCTCCTCGGGGCTGCTTTCTGGCCATTCTCTGCCCAACTTGTATTTGTGCCTGGGGTTGGCACGTCCCGGGTGCAGGACCCTGCACTTGGCCTGGTTAAACTTCATGCCATTTGCACAAGCCCACCAATCCAGCCTGTCCAGGTCCCTCTGGATGGCATCTCTTCTCTCTAGTGTGTCGACCACACCACCGACTTTGGTGTCATTGGCAACCTTGCTGAGGATGCACTCCATCCCACTGTCCATGTCTCCAACACCATTTTACTCAACCCAAAGTTCTGATGTTGATGGAAAATTAACTGAAAAAATCCCCCCTGTGTGGTGGAAGGAGTCCTTCTGACAATAAGGTCTATATATAGTCCATATTTAATATGTTGGAAGTGCAGTCTAGAGGAGATAAACCAAGTAAATGTTTGGATAATCTTTTGCTATAATAATTTAATTTTGTGTTGGGAAAAATACTGTGGTATTTTTATATTTATTTGAAAATGCAGGATTTTTTTGGTATGAGCGTATTCAAAGCCTGAGCACACACCAGCTGGTAGGATTCTGCATCAAAACCCATACCATGCCCATCATAGCATAAGCCTGTTAAAAAATGAAGGAAGAAATACAAATATTTCAGGCTCCTCTTCTATGCTAATTTACAATACTTGCCTTCTTTCTTCCATGAAACACCAGCACAGAGCAGAGCAGGTTGAACTTGTTTACATCACACAAGATGCTCCAGTCTTTGTAGGAAACCTTCTAGTCTGCTGGCCAAGAGGTGGCACTAAGAAACACACTGTGCTGTGATAATTAAGAGAGGGGTGGGCTTTTCCCCCCTGTCTTCAGCTCTGATCTGCACAAATGTTGCTGCTCTGAGCACATGACAATAAACAAAACCCCGTTCAAGTTTCTCAGCACACTCTGTACTTTGGGTATATGCTGCATCGTGTTGGGGCTTTGTTAAAGAACTGGTGCTTCCCCTTCCAAGGGGAGCTGTAACCCCAACGTGCAAACCTCTGAGGTTGCCCCTCCATCACTCAGAAGCACTCTCTTTATCTGTCTTTCTCCTGCACTGCTAATTGAGAAGCCTGTGAACGTGTTCAGGTGCTCACTCGGGAGTGAGATCACCAGGCACTTCTGGCCAGTGCAAACAAGAAACAGTCGCAACAATCACTTGTAGCACAAACTGATAAATTCCCTCGTTGCTTTAATTCTGCATCAAAATTTGAGATGACTCAAGCAGTTTGTGTCAGCACACATTATAACTGTATTCCTCCCAGCTCAGCAGAAGAGATGGACATCCGTGGTGAGGGGTGGGAAGGCTCCGTGGGCAGCTGTCTCATCTGCCAGCTTCATACAGAACATGAAGCTTCGGGGCCCTGCAGGTTACAGCAGGGCACACAAGTGGAGGTGCCCTCTGTGGTAGCACGCCCTGTCACAGCAGTGGCAGCCATGCAGTGGATCAGAAGAGGTGGGAATTAATGAAGAACACGGGAGGTAAGAGCAGTGATGTGGGGGCAGACCAAAGGTCCATCTGCCCAGGGATTTCAGATGTCCAACAGAAAGTACAGGGAAGGAGCAGGTATCATAGGAGAGTATTTTGTGGCACACTCTCCCAGAGGTTTCCTGAACAGAGATGCCAGCAGATCATCAAGTGTAACACCCACCAATTTCCAGGTGGAGTCTCCTCCTTAAATCTCCTTTTCTCCCCACCCTGAAACCACGAGGCTTATAATGTGGCTTGGGAAGCAAAGCAGACGTGCTTCCAGCCTGTCCTGCAGAGGATAAACCTTTGCCGTGGCATGAGAAGATCCAGGGTAAAACCTTAAACTGAAAACTCCCTCTGAGGAACGTGTAGGTACTCATAAAGTCCTAATTGCCAAGGAGTTTTCTGAGAAATTCATAAAGGCCATGGCAGTTCTGACAATGAGGCAACTCCCTGAAGCTCAGAGTTGACGTCTGCTTCCCAAACTCCAGGAAGATAAAACTGGGTATTTCTCAGCCTCCCCTATAGTTTGTGCAGCCTTCAAGGTTCTTCCTTGCTGTTGTATTTGCTTTGTCATTTATCACCAAGATGAGACAAGGAACATGAGAGAGATTCAGCAGATTACAACGGAGCAAACAAAAAAGAGGAGTCAAGGAAGGTAGATGGGAAAGATCCTTCAGTTTAGGAGGAAACGCTGGTGGTTTGTGCAGGCACAAGGAGGCGGTTTAGAAAGCATATTAATACCCTGCACAGGGATTTCTGAGCCAACAAGCTGAGCTGTGCTTCGTACTGCAATCAAAAAAATTAGAGGCAGCAAAAGGTTACATCATCCAGGTCTTAAGCCAGAGATACACGTACTAAAAAATGTGGCACATGGTTAAATGCTTTGCTAGGTCAGAGACCTAATTTGCTCCCTGTCAGTAGGGCTGTTCTCTATCATGGACATTGTTTGGGCTAATTAGACTTTGCTCCTGGCCATTGCAAGAGCAAAACCCAAGGCATGAATCCTCTGGCACTTCTGAGTGCTGTCAGCACTTTGCAGATAACAACAAATAATAATAACAACCTTTGTGTTTGAGGTCTGTGCTCGGGGTGGTTTCAGGGGTGATCAGATGTGGCAGGGAGATTTCCAAGCCAATCAGGACAGCCCCAGCCCAGCGCGAAAGATGCCCCAGATACAGATCTGCATCCAGAGTTATTTTTGCGCACTTTTTTACCTCCCCTCCGCCTCCAATTTCTAAGCGTTCTTACGGCTCATCCTTCCCCGATTCTTGCAATGGAGATGCTAAACTGTCTTCGCTGAGTCTGATTTTAGGCTATTGCATGACTAATTTGCATTCACAATTAACTTGGGTGCATCTGCACAGTGGCTGATGGTCATTAAGGTGCTCTCCTGTTCCTGGGCTCACCTGTCCCTTGCAGCTGGTTTGCAAACTTGTGAGGAAGGGACCGTCTCGCAGCGTTCCGTGTGTGCGGTGCCCAATTCCACTTCCCCCTGAGCAGGCAGCAGCAGGGCTGCCACACAACCATTACTAATGCCAGGCTGCTCGCTGCACACGCACATTTGACACATCATTGGGCATAGATTTTGCGCACGAAATTCCACAATTCCTTTCCTGACAACATGCTCCTTCAGCGCCGCTTTGCTTTCCGAGATCCAGATTCATTTTTGAAGCCAGCTGAAACGTCTCCTATTCCGTCACATAATAAAGAAGCTTCATTTGCATAACTTACTACAGTCATGTATTAAAGACCAATAGCATCTGATTATTAACAATTAAAGTTTGTTTGCTTGTCTGCCTTCCCCCTTAGTCTTTTTTAAGCTGTTTGCAGGCTGAGGCTGCAGCTTCTGGCTGGCGCGGGCCCGGCAGGCACGGCTGTGAACACTAGATGGCACTTTGCAGCAAGAAAGGTTGAGAGTTTACGCAACCAAATGAAAATCTCATTTATTGCCCTCATTCACAGGGCAAGAGTTTGTTCTCACCATGTCCTCGCCACCTCGTTGGTCCTAACTCAGTGTTTAGTCCAGAGAGAAAAACCTGACAGGTTCCCAGACAAATTCTCGCCTTCACCAAAGGATAAACCTCTGGTGATGTGATTATTTCATGATGAGCTCTACCCTCTGTTAATATCAAACTACTTTGTGTTTGCCTCAAGTTGGAGCGTACGGAAGGAGCATCTGTGTGATAATGGCTAGGCATGACCTCCAAAAGCTGTAAATCTTCCTCCCAATTAAAAGACAAAAATGGACCCAGCAATGACCTTGTTGACATTTACCAAACCACAGCATCAGAAAATGAGGTTGCTACTTCAAGTTTATAGATTGCTCCTGCCTCTCATACCGGGCTCTGGCTGGTACTTCTTGGATCATTTCAAAGGGCCAGATGTTGTCCTCGGTTCATACCTGACATTTGTTGTCCCAAGGGAGCAGAATGATGCTGTGTTACTCACAGCCATGCTGCAATGGAGCAGAGAGAAAATGGTCCAGCTGGGCAGAATGGACTCCTCCTTGAAACGGCGACAGGGAGACATGCAGGTGCCTCAGACTCTCCTCTGGGGTTGGCTGAGGACAAGGAGCTGCCCTTTTCCCTGGTGACACCTGGAGCTGGTACGAGGGCCAGCAATCATGGGAACGTGGCTCCTTTTATTTATCCTTGAGGCTACACTGGAATAGTAACCCACAGCCAGCCTCAGCCTGCCTTGCAGAGCAGGTACGTGAGCATGGTCCGGAGCATCCTCCTCCTCCTCTCCTGGAAGCTGAGGTTTTACTCCACCTTCTCCCAAATCTGGCCTCCAGGCAGCACCCAGCCCAGGGAGTACCCTGCAACTAGGGCAGGAAAGCAGGCTGGGGCCACAGTAAACAACCTGCTGCTGTCTGGTTAGGCACAAGGGTAAACAGCCAGGGATTCCACAGCAAAGGTGATGCACAGAAGGATCGAGATTGCTCTCAAGACTCCAGTTATCCATGGAGAGCTGCAAGTGCCCACCCTCCCCACATCTGGGTCCCTCTGCAGGGAGCTGGGTGCCACACGGCTGGCAGGGCATCGCCTACTGCAGGAAAGGCAAAGCTGGTGAGGACTGGCTCTATGTGCAGAGAGCAGAAAGGCCGTGTCCTGCAGCGCAGCGTGCAAACAGCCACACTGCGGGCCTTCCTGAGCTGATGCCCTTCTTCACCTCTTCCTCCAGACATCTCCCAGATAACATCCAGGGTAAATCTCCCACTAGTGCTACTTCACCTGTTCTGGAAACCTTTTTCCCTCCTTTTATAGCCATTATTCCTTCATCCTTTAGATAAGGCGTCCACCTCAGCTGGCTGTCAACTGTTGCAACTCCCTTAGAGCAGCAGTGCTCCTGCCCAGCCTGATCTTTCCCAAGATCTTTCTTAGCTACTTTCAAAACAGACAATGCACTTCCCACCTTTTGTAGCTTTAGCTTTCTCTTTTAAATAAAAGATTTCTACCTCTTTGAAGTCAGCACCTGGTTTATTTTTTTTGTCCTCTCATCCTTTCGTATCTCCTCACCAAGGATGGTGTTTCATTGCTTGGAAGTATTTCTTCTCCCTTCCTCCATCAGATCATTCTACCAGGTCCTCTTTTTTTTCCCCAGCCACCAATCAGGAAAGCAACTTGCTTTCCCCCAAAGTCTCAGCTGTGCAGTTTCTGAATTAGCCAAGAGATCAGAAGAGCTGATCACACATCTGCACAGGTTCCCTGTATTCCATAAACAGATGGATGATTCTCAAAAACAATTCCAGTTTCTGATGCTACCACAAATATTTTTCTCCCTTAATTTAGTAGTTTGAGTTGACATTACTCTCTTTTGTTTTGTTCTGCTTTAATATCGTTTCCTGGCTCCTCAGACAAATTCCAGGCGAATTCAAGAGGACTTTTGTCTAAGGACTGAGTAGACATCTTGAAATTGTGCCCCGGCCCCAGAGCCATGGTACAGCACCAGTAACTACCAGTACGCTGCTGCTGGCCCCCACTGTTGGCATTGGCTTCATCTGTGATGGCAGAGACAGTGAAACAGAGTGAGATGATCACAGAAAGGCGCTGCCCTGGAGCCTGGATGGGACCAGCAGCACCAGTGCCACCAGTCCAGCGTGGGACCGGCCTGGCTCACCGGCCGGGGGGATGAGGGGAACCTCCTGCTCCCAGTCCTCCCTGGGAGTGAGATGCAGGGCTTAGAGTCTGGCTGGCCAAGGAGCTCCTGGCTGCCAACTAACGCTCACCCATGAAACACCCACGCAGGGCCTCAGCCAGCACCGTCTGTGCTTAAAAAAACCCCTCTCCAAACCAACCAACAAACAGATCTCGTAGCATATTCTTCCATTCTGTCTCGTCACAGACTCTACCCTATTAACCTAATAAAGACGCTTCAATCTCCTTTCAGTTCAGGAGAATTCTCCCCATTGTTTCCACAGAAATCTCTCTGGATGTACTGCCAAGAGCGTGCGTTTGCTGTCGCGTTCCAAGTTGCTTGAAATAACAAAGAATTACCCTCACAATTAAGATCAGGCTGTACAATTTAGATACGTTCCTTAAAAGAGTTATTATTCTCTGCCAGAGATGTATTGTTCTTCCCCATTTAATTTTATTTACTTTTTTTAGTGGATGCAACAGTTATGCTGTCATTTATCGGAGAAGAAGGAAGCAGCAGCTGCAGAGCTGTGTATATAAAATAAACACAATGTGGATGAAGCTATCAGAAGCTCAGATTTCAAGGAGGTGAGGGGGAGGATTGCTTTTAATAAGATCTCGTGTCAGTAAAGTTGTGAGATGGAACGGCGGGGTCTTACCCTATTAAAAATAAGAGTGGGAACAGATTCTTTTATTTAATGGAACAGCAGTGTTAGCTGCATGCGTGCAGACAGAGGGCTTAATTTAAAAAGTAAAAAGCAATTTGGTCATTCATGTTCAGACTTTGGGCACTCTGCAGAACGTGCCAAACGCACTCATTTCTTTTTAACCCTTTGGCTGCAAGACCTGTACAGTACAGAAGAGGCAAAGCCAGGGTGTACTTATTTATCTCGTTGAACAGCCCTATTTTTTAATTCCTTGCCCGGCTGATCCTGGGAAAGGCAGGTGGGAGGCAGCGTCCCGCTCCCAGCTCCGACGCTGCTTTGTTGGGTTAGCTTGGGTGAATTGTTTCACTTGCCATCAGTACAAACACAGATGCCGATGCTATCAATGGCTGCTACTTGTTTGTTTATTCATCTGTATGAAGCCGGTGACACCCCCAAGCAGGAGATCACCCAGAGCAGAGGGCTGGACGAGAGCCAGCTGCAGTTGTACTCCCCAACAGGCCATCACATGCCGTGACACGAATCTGCCCCATCCCTCGCACGCTCGGGCGGTGGCGGGATGAGGCAGGACGCCTCAAACACTCCGAGTCCATGTAGCGCAGCCTGGCAGGACGCCTCAAACACTCCGAGTCCATGCAGGCACAGTGCAACGTCTGTCCTAAACCCAGCAGAGGCAAGTGCAGACCCCACAGTGAGGGGGACGGTGGCCCCAGGGTGTCCCTTCAGGCAGCTGCACCCCCAGCCTGCGTGCACGTCGCTTTGTGCACCAGAACTAAGGAGTCCAGGGAGCCGAGCCAGCCAAGCACGAAATCAGGTTGGATGAACATCCTTAGCGCAGGTGTTTTATAATAAAGCTGAAACCATTTTGTAATAGAGCTAGATTCCCCCACAGGTGATAACAGTAATAACCCACACGCTCCTGCGGTGTATCACCGTCTGTCAGGCAGCAGACCTCACTCGAGATGGAGCTGCACGAGCTCTGGACAACTCTGAACCAACCAACCACAGCTGTCTTTTCCTAAACATTCCTACACACACACACAAGCAGTTCTATTGCGGGCATTATTTCAGTAACAGCATAATTGTGCAAAATATGTAAGTATTTTCTATAATTGTATAATCAGTATGTAATTATATAGAGTAGAAAATATAAACATATATTAAACAGGTGAGTGCATTTATTATTCAAATACAAATTTCAGTGGTAACTGAAATCGCGCCAGTTTGTACGTGTGTGTAATTAATAGAGGACTGGAATGAAATAAGTTGCATTTGTATAAATACCTGCTACAGCTAAGGCCACCTCTGGAGTATGAGATCACAGGGACACCGTCAGAAGGCATCAGGAGCCAGCAGAAGTGCAGCTGCATTAGAGGCCTGTCGCCAGTTCAGGGGAAGTCTCTCTCTCTCCCTCTGCTGAAAAAAAACAACAGCGTTAACAAAAGGAAATGGAGCTTCTTTTGTGCAGTGGCACCTGCACCGTGAGCCCTCCTCGTGCAGAGTCTGGTGACCACAACCTCTCACACCAGAGATTGTGAAATCACCATCCAGCCCTCTTAGACCCAACAACCTGATCTGATAAAAAGTATCACAGAAATTCTGAAGGAAAAGGTTTTAGATCTTTGACCTCCTTTCACTCGCCTTCTCCTGCCCTCCCCTGCGGTCGGCCACGGGAGGCAAAATTAGGCCTCCAGGTTTGTTTCTCATCTAGAAGAGCCATATTCCAGAAAAACAAACCCATTAGCCCAAGCATCTTCCAAGAGAAATATCTTATCAGGGAACGGCTCAGGGATTCAGCCTTCAACAAGGACTGTGCTTTGATCACAGATGGGATCTCGGGAACTGCACTAAATCACAGATGGTATATTTTTTCCTATAATTCACAAAATGGGCTATTTCCACCGCTTGCTGGATTTTTTTCCCTTCTCTGATTTTTATATTTTGCACATGGCAATTGCAAACATGGATACAATTTTTTAAAAGGGCCCTTGAAAACATTTTCTTTTAATGATGCATGTAATCTTTTCCTGTTCGGTAAATCTAACACCAAAATGTCATTCTTTTCAGAAATTAAAACATACTTAATTTTAATAGGATTGCATTTATGTTTTATATGCTTTGCTTATTTATATTCTGTGTCATTTCTATTTTCTTGGATAAGCTTCACATTCCCTTGTTATCTCTTGAAATATTGCATCAGCCACAAGCTACTGCCTACATCAAGATGTGGCAGTTTCTGCTACTGCCCATTCGTGGGCCACGGGCAACTGGTGGATCACACACTCGTGCTCCTCATGGTCTGTGTTATCTTAATTCTGAACCGTGACCAGCTGAAGACAGCAGCATAGCTCACATTCACCCCATCCAACCCCAGACCTGGACTGGGGTGATATATTTAGGCACCCTGTAAAATCCCTGTGCAGCCAGGGGAAGATGGAGAGAAAGGAGCATCCCCCAGCACATCACGTTCTTTGGAGAAGTCTCTCTCTGGTGTCTGTGTAGGGAGCCTAAGGCAGGCAGGTACTTCACCCAAGTTGGGGAAGGAAAAGGAATTTGGACATCCTCCAAACAACTTAAGTCTTAAAACAACAGATGGAAACAGAGAGATATGGGGGTCCACGAACAGTCAATGAGATTGTGATATGAGTTTGCATAATACACGCCCGTCTCTGCACACTGGTGAATCTCCTCTTTCTGGCTGCTAAGTGACAGCAAAAAAAAGCCAAAATTACATCTAATACTTTCCTGAAATTGCTTCATTGCTTTTCCATGTAAACTGCCGCTATAGCTGGCACAGAGTTTTTATTTGTTTGCTGGTAGGAGAGGAGGACAGCCTGTACAATATGAATAAGAGAAAAGGCACCTACGAGCAAATCTCTCTGTTCAGCCACGATCCAAAAAGATTTAGAGCTCCACATGTTGATCATCAGTATGGTAACAACCAGGCTCCTACCAGCATTCTGCCGCGATCCAACTTCAGGGGATCCTCTTCTATATTCATTTAACTTTTCCACCTCATTTGCTATCACAAGATGCTCAAATGCTGTTGTCATTTTGTTTCTGTTTTGTATTTACTGATGTTATCAAATATCACACTTCACTGGAGGGTAATCTAAACAGCATTTCATGCCCTCTTCAGTACGGAGCTGCTCAAACGTTCACGTGTCAGCCCCAGAGCCAAACAGCAAGTCAACCCTTGACTCCATGCAAGGCAATGGTAATCTTTCCACGTGGCTTTAAATCAGCCTTTTTTGAGATTATTTCTAATTCACATTAACTCAGGATTGAATAATCCTTTGGCACCGATGAGAGCTCGGTACTGGAATAACACTGAGTTCAGGCTGAGTTCAGGGGGTATTTGTCACCTACAGACATTCAGGCTTTTGGTGACTTGTGTTGATTTTCTTGACCCTCAGGGAAGATCTAGAGCAACACCCTGGGGTCACAGACTGCCATTTCTGACCTACCCAAGGACAGCTCCAAATCCCACCACCACTGCTGGCCCCTCGGATACCATCACACTTATTAGCACATTCGAATTGCACAAACTTCATGACCTTGTTTCAGATCTCTGCCAACACACACCTCTCACCCCCACTGCCTTTTTTAGGGGAAAAGGCACATCTAACACAAGGTCTCGGGGGGAGAGCAGCCACGTTTGCCACCTCGAGTCACACAGCGCTCACCCATACAAACTTGGAGCGTGACAAAAAGCCTGACAATGTGGTCCTTCCACACTGGATCAGACCAAAGGCCCAGTGTCCCGTTTTCAATTTGTCCAGTGCTGCTGGTCAGGCAAATCAACAACCTGCTTATTAGCTGGCCTCCTGCTTTCTGGCAATCAGAAATTAGAGAATTCTTAGTTCAGGACCGCCTGCTTCTGGACCACTGTGTTTCAGGCTCAGGGAAGCATCTTTCCTCCACTCATTTTGCTCCTCATTTAACATAATTCTGTTGTTGACCTCTGAGTTTTTGCACTGAGAGGCTTGCTCCTCTATTTAAATACGCACTATGTGAAATGAAATTTCTTTGTGAGGAGGCTTTTTTTGACTTCCATTGTATCCTGCTACCCTGTCCCTCTCCCAGGTCTCCCTTGTGTAAAAGTGGTGCTGTACCACCGATCTGGTTGCCTTTGTGGCTAACATGGGGAGAAAAGACAGGGAAGTGGCCAGGCATCTGTCTTTTTCACAGGTCCAGGATGTAAGTAGCCAGTAAAAAGTGGTGTGTGGATGGTAGCCTTCTGACTGCATCTCTAAAATCTCCCCATGAGGGAGCTCCACAGCTGGGATGGATAATGCTCAGACACCCTCTCCCGTACAGCCCAAGTCTTCAGCCTTTACGGGCGTGCAGTGGATATGAGCCTAAACGTTTGAGATGCAGCGAGTCTGTAGTCATGCCACACATGATTTAGTGAATAACTGATGCAAGGCAAAAAGATGGCAGAGCTCTGTGATCTAACAGCTGTGCAAACAGGCTAAAGAACTTAAAATTCGGGAAGCTGTATCTCCAGGAAAGCATTTTAAAAAAAAAATCCCTAGTGCCACATCTGGTGGCATCAAATTGTCATTATGACATGGTATTTAAGATGATTTAATGGGTTTATTGCCAAGTAAGAACCTTGGAGTTTGCTTAAACTACTGTGCATTAAAAGGATGTAACTCTTTAAATGATATTCTGACAAAGTACTGCCTAAACAGTTCATTATCTTTCAGGAACACACACATATGTACATCAGCATGTGTGTATATGGAAATAAATAGGTCAATAGACAGAAAGATGAATAGAGCTGCACATCTACATACACATCATGTATTTAAGGATACACTACAGCACCCATGTGTTGTGAGAGCTATCTTTTGGAAAAAATCACTCACTCCCCTTTCTGCCCCTCTCTTCTACACCTCATACATCCATACAGCAGGCAAGATTTCTGTCCACCTTAATTACTTCTCACTTAGGGCACTGAATCAATGGGTGGTTTTGAAACAAAGGATTCAGCTACTAAAAACAGCCTGGGAGAGTGCCTGGGAAAGGTTACTGATTATAGATGACTTCTAAGAAAAGGTGTCCAGAAAAAGAAAAGGTGTGCCTTTTACTTGCTGAATATTTTTAATGTGACTTAGTGTTTCTCTCACCTTTAGTTCCCGGAACAGTTCTCATTTCCTCTGAATGTTCTGACTTCTTATCTCAGGCTCTTTCAGCTTGTTGATTTTAAATTCAGTCTGGCTAATTCAAATTCAAGGCACGCTGCTCCTGAAGTCTTTCACCGTCTTCTGATTCCACAGAATGGGCCTGTTAATGGTATGAGGTTTTGTCAGTGAGGAACGGTGCAAACTTCCTTTTACACTCATTCCTTTCATACTAGATTGACGCGACACATTGCGAGCCAGTCTGACAACCTTGCTTTGGGCGTCTGGCTGCGGTGGTTCTGCCTGCACTGGCTGTGTACAGAGGGAGGTTTCCAACCAAAGCTGCCCTGATGCGCACCTTGGGATGGATGCTCTAAGTGAGCAATAAGGATCACCACCCGCGGGATGGTGCGATGGAGCAGATTTGTCCAACCAGACAAATTCCTGAACAATTCTATCAAGTCGCCGTGAGCTTTTCCATCACCTGTGGCAATTTTCCACCATCAACGCATTTGCCTTTTAACAGGTGAATAACTGTCAAAGCACCATCAACCCTGCGTGCATCTAACATGAAAGCACTAACGGCAGCTTTTCTCTGATCCAGGCTCAATAAACTGGTTTGCTACCAGAAGTGACCTGGACCCAGTGGCACAGACCTTAACCCATGCCAAGTGAGCCATCAAACCCCTGCAGCGACAAGCCCACACTGCTCATGAAGCACTGTCTACACCTGCCCTGAGCCTCTGCTGATGATCCCCCTCCACGCTGACAGGCTGCCCTGTAACACTTTGCTACCTCTTTACATCTCTGACTTTAATTTCTATGTATCTATAACAAATTACATTTATTTTTCATTTATTTTTTTCCCTTGCAAAAAGCAGGAAGGAAGCAGGAGTTTGTTTCTTCTGAAAGCAAGTCAGCTTCATTTCAAAATCAGAAGAGGTCTCCAACAGCCAAAGGGCTGGTTTTCCTCTCCCTTTTTTTTTTTCCTAAGGGTTTGATAGTGAATAATTGGAAGAAGGAAAAAAATTACCTCAGGTTGTATATTGCCACTTCCTCTTGCATTGCAGTTAATGCAAACCTTTGATTAGCCTGCTGAAGAGACCACACATTCAATAATTTGAAGCAAAAGGTTAATGGTGTTATTACAACTATTATCCCTTTTAAAATCATTATCCTCTTGTTTTTTATGTCTATATTACCTTCACCTTTCCATGAACCCACTTTACCAGCTGTTTCCCTCTGTCATAAAGTTTGCTGAACATCATCCTAGGAATAGGATAAATGCCATGTTTTATCAATCAAGCCTAAGGGAATTCTCAGCTTCTCATAACCCAAACTGTAAAGGGAGATTATTACAAAGTTTCTATTTTGATTTTTTAAATTGGCCATGAGTGAAATATACACTTAATGTCAAGGTGCAGAACGTTGGAGTTATGATACCATTTTTCTTGGGAAGTTTTACAGATTAGCAAAGTATGAAAACTGAAGACTTAGAAGAGATTAATCAATTAATTTTAAATTGGTTATTTATTAGAAGGACAGATAGTCCCAAGCAAAAACGCACAGAATGACCAAAACAAAGATAATGTGCTAAACTACGGTGATAACCAGCCCCATTTCTAAAGCACCTTCCCAACTTAGCATCGTAAATCCTACTGGCTTTCAGGAAGCTTTACACTCCTGTGCCTCACACTGGAAAATGTGAATTAACTTCCTAAACTTTCACAGTGAGATTTACCTCTAAATCCATGGCAGTGTCTGAGACGTGTCTGAAAATGCTCCTTTCTCTCCAAAGGTGCTAAGAGGATCCAGATTGTCTAAGTTCAGCCACCTCAAGTCAGTTGCTCCATCAACATTTGAGCTAAATCTTTGCTCTTGGTAAATTAACTTCCTGGTGCAGTTGTTTTACAGTTGGCATCTTCTGTAACCCAGCTCTGTGGTTTTTAGATCCTGTGGACACCAAGAGTCAGGGTCTTTATCAGTTACACACCGAGCCCAAGACCTACAATTGGGCCTAAAAGAACATGTCTACACAGAAGAGATTCCCAGTGAACTTAATTAAGTAAAAAAAATAAAGTGTGGAGGAAATGAAAGGCCTTAAAACAATCAACATTTTTAAGTGCTCAGACTTCATTATGCAAATAAAAATATCACACTCTTCCTGGAATTTGAAAAGAATCTGTTAATGATAATGCCTCTACATGAAAATACATTCTTTGCAGAAAAAGCAACAGTGCAGCATTTACTGAGCTCTTAGTAAAATAAATGAAGTGCTCTGTGATTGCTTCCTTTGAACACGGAAAAATACAGGTAGCGCATACTAATGTTTCCCAACAATAGTGTCTATCAGGGAAAAGCTGTGATCTGCACAGGTATTTAAGCAGAACAAAATGTAGGCTCTGCCTGTGCCATTTTTATAATCATGGATGCCCAGGAGAAGTTAATGCCTGTATAACTCCGAGAATTTGTGGCAGCAGAAGTGACAGTTTTCTTTTTCTCTTTTTTTAAATTCTGAACATTTTGCTACCAACTTCTGAGTGGCAATTCAAGAATAAAAAAGGGGAAAAATTGCCCACGTGAAAGATGTAATAAGAAGCAAATTCCCACTATAAAAGTCCTATGATTGACGTGATCTTGTCATTATCATTGAAAATAATCTTCTGGTGTGTTATAATGACAAGAGGATGCGTAATGTTATTCTGATACAAGAAAAGACTGTGTACATTCATTGATCCAAAGAATTCTAATTCACCCCATGGAGGAAGATAAGAATCACAACAGCAGGCAGTTAAAAGTCCATCTAGCCCTGTATCCTGGCTCTGATAATGCCTAATACTTCATATTTCAGAAGAAAGTGTCAAAACAGGAGCCTCATTGTGAGCACGTCTGAAAATGAACAGTATTAATAGTGTGTTCTTATCTCCTGTGCCTTTCACGGCAAGCTGACCATTATTGGCTTCCACAACAACAGTTACCATAGCGAGCGAGCTTTATGGGTGTTCTCTTTTTCTTTTATACAGATATATTTATGCATATGTATGTATACATGCATATATATGCATTTCTGTAACACTCATGCAGTAACTGAAATGCTAAAAAGTCCCAACCTTTTCGTACATTTAATAATAATTTGTGTGCTTTATTTTAAAAGGAAATACAGGCTTAACCAGCTATTGTCAGCCCAGGCTTTTCATTTTGGTTTTAACCCCAGCTTGAACTGGTTACTGAGAAATTTCTCAAGAAATATTTAAATATTTTTCAATGTGGTTAACCCACTAATGGTTTTAAAAAACCACCTGGGAAAGTTTAAACGCAGACTCCCATGTCTGGGGAAAAGGGTATCATGATGCAAGGCATAAAAGGTTCAACTTCTTCAGCTTCTCAAAGGAAAGGTTTGGGAGGATGAAAACGTGATAGATATCTAGAAAAATTCAGTAAGGTGAACGAGTCAACCTCATACAAAGTAGCAAAATAATACCCTATTATTTAGAAACTAATAATCTCTATCTTGAATTAAAACACCAGATGAATAAAACCCAGAGGAGACTACAAAGAATAACGGTGTTGCCATGTCCTGGCACCTGTAGGGCAAGATTCAGTATCTCTCCAGGGTGTGTGCTCTGATCCGGTGTTTGTGAGTCTGTGCTTGTAGGCACATGAAGGGGGAAGAAGATGTGACTCAAATCATCCTGGTCTCCCCAGGTCCTGTGAAATTATTTGAGAGAGATTCAGACTCACTTCCGTAATGGGACATGCTCATAAAAGGTGCAGCTTTACCCTAAGACAATAATTATAATCAGATTTCATGCCTTGCAGCATCAGCTGGTCACCGGTAAATGTAAGAGGATTTTTCCCCCCTCAGTTTGTCAGTCAGCTTCCATCGCTGGGGGTGTTCCACCTTCCTCCACAGCACTGGAGGCAGAAGCTCAACATCCTCTCTTGTGACACTAAGAATATCCTTGGTTGACCAGATGACATGCTTTGCTTACAGGTCCAAGGTTATTCTGGTCACCAGATTTGAGAAAGATTGTTAAGGAGCTTGGTTGTTTTGGGATATGCTTGCTTTTCTGCTGCCTTCTGCCATCCAGGTTGATCTTTTGATGGGACCATGTGAGGAGAGCTCATAGGGAGAGGTTGTTAAGGAGCTTGGTTGTTTTGGGATATGCTTGCTTTTCTGCTGCCTTCTGCCATCCAGGTTGATCTTTTGATGGGACCATGTGAGGAGAGCTCACCTCCACCCACCTTACCAGGGATGGTGCCCTGCTTTCATTTGTTTCCTTCTGTGCCAGGCATTGCAACTATACCATAACCGAAATACTGGCTGGGCCTTTAAGCTTGAGCAAAAGCCAGCAAGGAGAACTTGCTAAAATAGCAGTAGAAGCCAATTAACCCTGTTCTAAGTTAAAGGACACGTTCCCATCAGCAGGGCTCGACTGCCATCCCAGGCTGCTCCCTGTCCTACCAACCACTCATGTCATCTCAGGCTGCTGACTCCCCTTTCCATCCACTGTAGTTCTTACTCTACATTCCCTTTTGGTATAAAGCACCCCATTATCTGCATTTGCTGCTGAAGTAATATCTTCCTAAGCCTGGGCAACAACAGCAGCCATCAGAAAGAGAGCTATGAAAAAAGCAACACTTCACGTGGAGCACTTCTACCTCTGTTAATTGCTGTGTTGTTGGACCATGCTGAGGGCCACACACAGCGTGAGGGTGACTTCTACCAGATCCTGTCCAGCAACTAGCACACGTGGAACCATCTCTACAATGATTTGGGACATGCCCTCTGTATTTTCTCAGAGCCAGGATCCCACGTCATTGCTCGGTGAGAACTGGTAGGGCTGAAGAGTCACCACAAGGCACACATTCCTGTTTACAGGAATGCTCTAGTTCAGATCCAGGCATGCACTTCCCTTCAGGGTGAGGTTTTCTGGTATGAGATTCAGGTTCATCTCGAGTTCAAACTTTTTCAGTTTAAATTAAAAAACTAGCACTTTACAAAGCCCTCAAAACCCTCAAATTACAGCACATAGAAGAAACCAGCTAAAGCAGAACATAACTAAGAACCCAAATGAGTTTGTTAATTCCCCTTTCCCTTTCTAGCTATTCATTCCCTTGAGCGGGAACACCAAACCACGATCCACACATGAATAATGCAGCTGCTGTTTCAGAGTTGATTCAACAACAGAAATCTGTATCCTCCCTCTTCGTCACAGATTTATAGGAACAGTTCTGACCACCTTGCTTTGAAGTCGCTGAAATGCAGAGGGGTACACGTTACAATTGTAGGAAGCTCTTCCTCCAGAGGAGCACTTCCAGAAGGCCACTTTAATTGTGCAGGCGCCACTACTGCTGATAAATCTTTCTGTCCTCAGGGGACACCGGGATGAAGGGATGTTCTAACCACATCCATTTTTCTCTACTCACACTCCTTGCAAAGCCTGTAGTAGCTGTAAACAGCCAAAGCCACCCTCAAGCTGGCCTGTGCCACCCAGCCGGGAGCTGGATTTAGATCACTCTTCTCTAAGGGAACTAGCCGTAACAGCTCCTCAACCTGATTCACTATATAAATATTTAAGCAAACAACAGGTCACTCAAGTGTTCTCTTTACCAGTGCATGAAACAACACGATGGTCCATCACATGCTGGGATGCAATCCCAGTGTGTTGGGCTGGGAACTGGCATGGGGATCCTTGCCCTGTGGGCAGGCTCCCTCAGGAGATTGTTCATCTGGAGGTGAGGGGGAAGGTCCTCACACCGTGCTGCCACTGAACGTGGAAAGGACCCTTGGCAGTTTGCACCACAACCTTTTCCTCCACCCCCACTCTCTCAACCCAGGGTCGAGACGCACCTCTCCCACCCCTCGGTAGGCGAGTCGAGGGTAGGAGCTGCTGGATGAACAAACACTCAGTGCATGAGCCTTCACAGTTTGGTTCTCAGTCATCAACCTACTCGGTCCCTGCTCTGCCCCAGATTTCCATTCCCAAACATAACCTTGTATTAAGATTAGTCCTTTGGCCTTCAACCCAATCGCACCTTGTCTGACGGGCTGTGTGAGCAAACACCCGCTAAGATAAAATGTGCAGCTTGAGATTCCTGGGCCAAGTACCTCAGTATTTGCTTTTCTCAACGTACCACGTATGGCACGATTCCTAAAAACGTGCTCACTGGTGTTTTACACCTCGGCAGTGGTGACATATCAGACTAGCTGGGCACTGCGTTTGCAGCAGCTTTTGGAAAAGCATCTCTGGCTCCTTGCAATCTCCTCTCTGTAAACATCACTTAATTGTCTAAGAAAAATTTGGCTGACCTTTCAATTACTGGTAATAGAATAAAAGCAATAAAAGACTACATGACAGCAAGTGTCACCAATACCCATTCCTCGCCTTCCTGTGCTGATTAGGAGTGCCAGGGAGAATTCACACTCCGCTCCAGGGCTGCATTTTTGGCACAGCACTGATAAAGGAACTCACTGGGAAAAGGCCAGGAACTAGGGAAAGGAATGGCCTCCCATCCCTCCCGGTCCTGACTCCATAAACAAGCCCAGAGAGAGTAATATCTGTCAGAAAAGTCTATATTCTGAGGGCTTTTGGGGAACTTACAGAGTCCATAGTATCTGCTGTCAGGGGTAAACACTGCTCTCATCCAACTGCTTTCTAACGCCTGTCAGACAAGCTGAGATAGTTGAAACTATTTGCAGATAAAGGACGAGGTGTACGGGCAAATCCTCCCTTCCACACAGAAAGAAGGTTTCCACACTTCACCGCCCCTGTGAGGCCCCCACTCAAGCAGAGCCTCTCTCATGGCTCTTCCACTGAACTCAACTGCAGCTCAGTCACTAGGTTTTTCCCCTCTGTTGTGTTTGGTAATGAATAAGAAAGACACTTTAACGGATGTTACAGTACAGCAATCTCAAATAAGAAATGCACAGTTCGTAAATGAGCTGTTAGCAGCTCTCATGAACACTTCTCAAAGCCCTCCAGTAGCAAAAATAGCTGTTCACTCTCTAAACTGTCAGGCTATTGATTAAGATCAGAAAGGCTTAGTTGGCAAACTCCTGGTGCTGGTGCCCGACTCATGATTAAGAGCTCTCTCTCAGTTCCCTTCGAGCAGGAAGAGGACAGCAAATACTGTTTTTCACTTCCTTCCCAGTCACAGCTTGGATCCCTGAAAACCAGAGGCCTTCTTGGCAGAGGTTGCTGTTGCTAAGACCAATTGTTATCTTGTATCTTCCACAGAAATGGTTATTTATAGATCAGGTGTCCTTCACTGCCTGGAAACTTGGAAGTTTACGATACTTGCAGAAACTCTTCTGGTAGGTTCAAGCCCTGATAGCCTATTTTCAATATGTGCACTGAAATTAGTTAAAAATAATTATTACACATAGAAGCTTACACTGTCAGATTCATCTAAATTCAGTGATCTGACCACAGCCATCATTTCCAAATTAACCAGCAGAGCTAGGGTATTACCAGCCACTGGAGGAAGATCATCTCCTTCCTTCAAGAGAAGGTCTGTGATTATTGCTAGAACCGTTCACGTCTTTGTGGATACTCTCAAACGAGATGGACCTTTGTGTGTTCTTTACTCTTAGAGGCTAACTTGTGCATTAATTAACTTGTTCAGGCAGCTCTTTCTTACATAGTCCTGAATAAAGTGGCAAAATAAGTTAAATGAAAATATAATCAAGCATGTTAATATATCTCTTCCTCTTTCACACCTACCCCCCCACACAAACATCCAGTCGCACACATACACCCACGCTGTCTGAGTGTTCATCTTCTGTTCCTTCCTTCTGGCTCATCAGAGACTGAAATAGTGATGTGGTGGTTTCCACCACTCATGCTACAACTTCACTGCTGTTGGCCCGTTAAAATGCCTCCTGCACAAGAAGGTATTCTCAGGATGGATGGATGAGAAAACCAATTACCCCGTGATAATTTCAACAAGTTCTGGTCTTTGAAAACCGCTGGGAAAAAAGTATATGAAAGGGCAAACAATCATCTGGAACTAGTATCATCTGACTGCGACAGACCATTCCTATTAATTGCGTCCTCTATGGGCTAATTGTTCGAGTTATTCAAGCCTCTTAACTCTCACTAATTCTGTATAATGTTTTCTTTCATATGCAATTGTCCATGTTTATTCATTTCCCTATCTAGCTCATTTGCACTTGCAAAGAATAAATGGGAATGAATGGTTGCATAATATCCCTAAGAGAATTAATTACTTTTATACAGGATCTTATTCATACAGGAAAAAAAGGGAGGTGTGAGATTTTGGTGGTTTTTTCCTTTCCATCATACTTTCAGTATCAGTTACAAGAAATTGCACACACACTTCGTACCTAAGCAAATTTAGCAAATAAGCAAATACACAATATGCACACCCAAGCACGTTCTGTCGGCTGGCGACAAAACTAACCTGATACTTGCTAATGTAAAAAACTGAATATAAGGAAAACATGCAAAACCATACATCACAATTCCCAACTATAGTGCAACATTGGCAGTTTCTGTGAAAACTATTTCAAAAAGTACAAAGGGATACGAATATCCCAAAATTCTTTAAATATTTTAACAACCATCACGGCATTATTTTCTTTAGTTACATAGTTCTTCATTGTCAACTGGGAAACCCGTGGCCAAGGGTCCAAATAAAGCCTGAGTTCACCCCAGCTGTGACCACTTTACTTTTCCCCACATTATTATTGATTAACATGGAGGTGTGCGTTAACTTGTAACCTACAAAAGGTGTTCAAAAAGCCCACCTTGCTCTCAGCAAGGGCAAGTTCTTCATCACAGAAGTAATTCTAAATAGGAGCCTACATTTCACAGCAAAGGATATCACAAGGGCATGCCAGGGATTCTGAGGAAGCCGGACGTTATCTAGTAAGTTGTTTAAGAGGCAAGGCTCTGAGTCTGGAAAACATTTTTTGCTAATTTCAGTAATTAACTGAGTCAGCTGGGAAACACCGGGCTGGTGTTGTCCAGCGCTCCAGAGGGAGGGAGGCATGCAGGAAGATGCAGGAGTCAGAAGCTTCACGCAGGCAGGTGACTTGGAGCGGGAAATGACTCCTTCATTACCAATGGAAATGCTGGCAGACCATTCACCACACACGCCTTCAGGAAGATGCACTACTACCAGCTCACACAATCGTAAAATATGACACTTCCTAGCACAAAATTAATTTTAGTACCTGGCCAGTATATGCAAAACATTTCATTTTGTAACGTGTATTGGGTTGGACCTGGGGCTGGAGCTGTGGCAGCTGCACCTCTGTTGGGCTGCTGGATCTGACCACACTCACCCATCAATACAGACATATTTACCACTTTTCTGATATATGCTGGGGTTTTTTTCCCAATCTTGTACTTCTAAAAATTGGAAATAACAGCACACTCTGCATTTATTCGAGTGGATAAATCTTACCTACAGCCTGTTTGTATGGAGAGGTTTACACCCCACTGCTCAGGTGTGACGGCATGCGGCTCGCTGTAGCCATTTTGTAACCATCCAGTTACAAAACGAGGGGTTGTAGAAACAGCCTCCTGAACCGGGCACCCCTTGGTTTACAACGGGCAGAAGAACCCGGTAGCCGTGCGGACAGCGAGGCTTCGGGGCCAGGCAGGACAGCCCCCTCAGAGCGAGTCCCTCACAGAGCGAGCCCCTCACCTCCCGCCCAACGGCAACAAAGGGGCTCGGGCAGGCAGCACGGAGCTCCCGAAGAAACCCCCGCGCAGAGCGGCGGGGCAGCGGCAGTAACGCTCTGAGCCACCTCGGCTGCGGCGGGGACGGGCCGAGCCAGAACAGTCTCTCACTGCCTCAGCCGCCATGACAGTAACCGAGGCCCACCGAGGGCCCGAGGCCTGCGCGCGGCGCGGGGCCAACCACCCCGCGGGGCTGCCAAAACGGTGGCTACAGCCAGGGGGCAGGACACCGGGGGCGGGACACCGAGGCCCGGGATCCGCCGAGGCCGCGCTGCGCGGGCCCTCCCCATCGGGCTGAGCGAGGGCGGCCGCAGCCAGCCCACCCGCCCAGGCCTCACCTCCCCTCAGCGCCCGGCCCCTCGCGCCGCCCCGGCCCCTCGCGCCGCCCCTTTCCTACCTGTTTATCCACGGGCTGTGCACGTGGTAGCCGTGCCGCGCCATTGGCCCGCTCACCGGGGAGCTGCGGCCACCCGGCCAATCGGGGCGCTGTCCACGCGCGGCCGTCCGCACCCGATTGGTCTCGCGGCCGCGATCACGCAGCGTGACGCACTCCGAGTGTGCGCCCGCAGAGGAACCAATGAGGAGGGGGCCCCAGGGCAGCCCGCGACGAATAGTAGAGCGAGTAGCTGAGGGGTGGCCAATGAGGAGCGGGCCGGGGCGGGACTTTCCGCTGCGGGCGCTGGCGGTGACGGGCGGGTTTTAAAGCAACCGTCGACGGCGGCCGCAGGCTTCCCCCGCAGCCGGGGAGCGATGGCGGCGGCCGGGCCGGGCCCGGGCCCCGGGGCCGGCGGGGCGGTGAAGACGCTGGCCCTGGTACTGGAGGACGAGGCCCGGCGCGGCGGCGGGGGCGGCGGCGGCTACTGCAGCGGGGACACGGTGTCCGGGCAGGTGCTGCTGG